>NW_024429192.1:83053049-83230549 GCF_017639785.1 Mesocricetus auratus
TTTCGCTTCAGGTTCAAGAGCATTTCTGTGTGTGTGCATCAAAGTTCAAGTGCTTCATTCCTCAAGTGCTGCCCACTGTTTTTTGAGTCAGGATCTCTCACTGAACCTGGATCTGACAGGTCAGGCTGGCCAGCCATCCAATTCCAGGGGTTGCATCCACCTCCCCAGGCCTGCACTTCCATACCTAGCTTTTGGGGGAGGGGGTTGTTTGGTCTTGTAAGACACAGGGTCTCCTTACATAGCCTTGGCTGATCTGGAACTCGTTCTGTAGACCAGGCTGGTCTTGAACTTACAGAGATCTGCCTGCCTCTGCCTCCCGAGTGCTGGGATTAAAGGCGTGCGCCGCCACCCCAGCCACAATTGGCTTCCTGGTGGGTTCTGCAGTCTAAACAGGTCTTTCGCTTGTGTGGATGAGCCATCTTTCCAGCCACAGGGTTATTTATATTGGAATTTCCTAGTAGAGCGAGTCCCTAATTCCAACGCTGTGGCCTTGAGACACTGAATATGCTCCTCACAGAGCATGGTCTTAAACCCATCCAGGGATGTGTCTCTTATACCTACCACATGCTGAGTGTTCACATTTGTGGCCTAAAGAGCTAATTATGGAACTTTTCCAATTTTCATCAGAGTATGGACTTGGTAACCTAGCTCTTAAGGTGACAACAAAAATAAAAACACAAGATCCGGCACCAGAGCAGAGTTGTTCCCCCCTCCCCTCAGAGGGTCAAGCAGCTCAGAGCCACAGCCCTCCCTACACACAGCAGGCCCCTGTTCTAAGCCTGGCTGAAATCCAGGCTGGAACCAGGTTCTCCCAAGTCAGTGCTGTCACTCCTGTCCTGAGCTCTCCTCGGCATCATCTCTAAGTTACCAAGTACTGGTGGAAACCAGATTTGCCTCAAAAACTCCTGCTAGATTCCTAAAGTCTGCATTGAGAACACTCACAGGGTTGACGGAAGAATCTGGGTTGATTTGCAGTGTGTAAATATTGTCTGTGGAATACTGGAAGAGTCCATAATACGGATTCAACATTTCATGGCACAACAAATACAGCCACTCCCTGGGAACAAAAACAACACAGTTCACATGTGTGTTTCGTTTCAGCTAACAGTATCGTTTTCCAGATTATTTTTAAGGTGTGTGTAAATGTATGCCACATGCATACATGCAGTGCCCAAGGAGGCCAGAAGAGGGCATTAGATCCCCTGGAGCTGGTTACAAGAAATTGTGAACAGCCATGTGGATGCTGGGAACCAAGGTCAGGTCCTCTGCAGGAGCAGGAAGTCCTCTCAGGCCATCTGGCTATTGTAAAGGGTTTCACAGAAGGGAACAAACAGTTCAAGCTCCAGGGAATCAGAGACTTCTGATGGCTGAGAGGCCAGCATGGGACTGATCCAGACCCCCTGAATGTGAGTGTCAGTGAGAAAGCCTAGGCAATCTATGGGGCATTGGGTAGTAGATCAGTATTTATCCCGGGCACACAAATGGACTTTGGGTGCCCATCCCACAATGAGGGGTGCTCTCTCAGCCTGGACTCCTAGGGGAGGGCCTAGGCCTTGCCCTGAATGAAATGACAGACTCTGGATATCCCCCACGGAGGGCTTCACCCTACCTGAGAGAATGGGGGGGCTGGGGGGAGAAGGGGAGGGAGAGGGAGTTGGGATTGACATGTGAAGCAAGCTTGTTTCTAATTTAAATAAAAAAGTAGAGGGGCTGAGAGACAGTGTTTGCAGGGGACCTGAGTTTGATTGCCAGCTCTCACGGCAGCTCACAACCATCTGTTAACTCCAGTCCCAGGGGATCTGATGCCCTCTTCTGGCCTCTGTGGGTACTTTATGCCAAGGTGCTTAAACACATATGCAAGCAAAACAACCCCACAGAAAGTGAATTAAGCCTTTAAAACAAAAGCATTCCAGAGGAGCTTGAGTGGCAGACATGGAGAACTGAAGACAGCCCGATAGTAGAGCAGAAGTTAAGCCTTCTCCTTGCTGCCCAGAGTCTGTGTCTGTGACCAGATCCCTAGATCAGGAGGTAGCAGCCTGAACCTGACCACCTGGATAATTTCTGAAGCCTCTTAGAACAAACACTACGGTTGAGAAGCCCTTGTCTCAAAAGTGAAAAGGGGCTGGGCAGGAAACAGAGGCTTTTCATTATTCTTTTTACATTTAATTCTAACCAGAATGCCAGCACCTTATAAAATTTCCTTGACACAAGCATAATTTACACGAGTGTCCCACTCATGGCTTCAATGAGAAAAGCCAGGTGGCCTCCATGTTAAGTTCAGCAGAAGCCCTTGGAGCTCCATTTCAGACACGTGAGCTGAGGATGGAGTATGCATGAAGTGTAACCCTGACTATGCCAAGTAAACGTGACAATCCTGTTTTTTAACGGGTGACATCAGCAGCTCAAGTCAACAGGAGAAGCCTGATGTCCTACGGGGATGTCAGCTCGGTGGAGCAGGGCAGGCTCCACTGTGGCACTTGGGAAGTGAGGGGCAAATAGCTTCCTCCAAGTGCAGCGACAATGACCTATGACTCGTGGGGAAGGGGGGTACGTTAGCTCACCGTGCCACTCCACCATAGTCCAGACCTTCCTCCCCTCGGAACTTCACCATCAGACGCTTCTTCAGGTCCTTCGGGCGCATCTTCATGATCTGGCGATATGACTCCTACGTAACAAAGGTTCAGAAAGAAAAGCTGGAGAGGAGGACACTAGGGAGGAAACCCAGGATACTGCAACATACTAGAAAGTTTGCAACTGAGCCACACCCCGGCGCCCCATTGGGGATTCTAGGCAGGTGCTCTAGCACTGAGCCACGCCCACCCCAGCCTGGGGGGGGGCATTCCTGCTGCTAAACAACCTCCCTTGCCCCTTTTTACTTTTGCATTTTGAGACAGGCTCTCGCCAAGTTTCCTAAACTGGCAAGCTCCCTCAGGTGGTCATTTCTGCCAAGGGTCTCTACACAGGTGGGTAGGGTGAACCCAAACAAAGCTAAGATTTTACCTCATGACCCGTCTTTTCTTTCAGAAAAGGCTCTAACCATGCAGAAATTTTGACTGCCAGGAACTAGTAAGGGGCAGAACCACTCTCCTTCCTGTTCCCAGAGACAAATCCAGGGCTGAATGGCCATGCATTGTCTCTTGAGAAGGAAGTGCCCCCACTGAAACTCTGCAAGGACTGAGTGGGTATGAGAACACCCAGGCTAAGAAATAACCTACATCTGCTCAGGGCCAGCTGGGACCCCAGACCTGAGCAACCAGATTCTGCACAGCTGTGTGCTCTCCCCCTAGAAACCACTGAGCACTTAAAATTTGTCAGAAACAGAAACACAATTCCACTCAGCATAAGCCTTGGTCCCTACAAACCCTGCTGCATCTCACTAAACAGTAAAACTGATCTCTTGGGGGGGGGGGCAGATCTCTGCTAGCTATACAAATTCTGGAGGATTCATATAAGCACTATACAGAGAACTCAAAAAAAACTACATGGGGAGTTCATTTCAGCCATCAAAGTGGTAGACATTAAGAACACAAATGCTGTTGAGAATGTGGGCGTGCAAACTAGTCTGGGCACCATGGCAGTCAGTCAGTCTGAAGGCTTCTCAATTAACTACAGCTAGATCCACAATGTGACTTGTACAAACGTCAGAGTACTTAACTCAAAACATTACATAAGAAGTCATCAATGCTTACTTACAACAGCTAAGCTATGGAACCAACCTAGGTGTCCAACAACAGGGGAATGGATAAAGAATATATGCTATGTATAGACACTGGAAAATTTTTATCTGTAGAATGAAGTTATGCTGTTTGCAGAAGAGCTGGAACAACTGGAGGCAATGATAGTAAGTAAATTAAACCTGTCTTAGACAACTATCATGTTCTCTCTTACATACAAGATTCCTCAATTTTATAGATACATAACATCATATACATATCACATTTCTGTGAGAGTATTAAGGGGAACAGGAGAACTATGGGAGGCTAAGAAAGCGGAGGGTGGGGGCTGGGAGACAGCAGTACAGCAAACAATATGAAAATGTCCTTGTGTGACAGGACACTGTATAATGAATATCCACAATAAAAAAAAATCTTTTCTGAGAGAGGGTCTCACTGTGTAGACCAGGCCGGCCTCAAACTCAGAGTTCCTCCTGCCTCTGCCTCCCTAGTACTGGGATAAAAAAGCATGTGCTACCATATCCAGCTACAGTAAAAGCTAAACAGAAACAAATTAGTAAAACTGATCCTTCAAATACAAAGCCGAAAGCAGAGTCCACCGAGATGGTACAAACAGCTTATTTAACACAAGCCTCCCTGCTTGTTTCTCCAGGGGGCTACACGGTTTAGCAAGACGTAATTCTTTACCTCAAATATTTCTTCTCTGGAAACTTCTATTCGACAATGACCCGCTTGGGGTTGCTGAAGAGAGAGTTCATGCCTGAGAACTTTGAGCTTCTGAACTAAATCTCTCTCGTATCTCTGGGCAGGAAGCTCCTCGTCCTCCATGGAGCCCTCGCTGGGCAACTGCAGCGGCTGGCTGGGCTCCTTGAGTTGGCACTGGTGACTGCAAAGAAGAGAAACAGCGGTCACTAGACAGGCCAGAGAGCTGCAGGCCAGACACACCACTGACTCAGACCCCGCACACACTGCAGGCAGCAGGCTCTTCTAGACAGGCCTGCTCTGATGAGTGACAACTGCTGAAAGCTGCCATCAGTCCAACACAGGTCTGGGGTACAACAAAGGAGATAGGTAACTGTGTGACGGCTGTTCTTGATTGTCAACTTGACAAAACTGGGATGAACTAAAACCCAAATTGCTGGGCATACCTGTGAGTTTGTTGTTTCTTTTCTTTCCTTCCTTTCTTTTTTCTTAATTAAATCATTTGGAGTGGGAAGAACCACTTCTAATCAGGACATCAGAGGTGGGAGCTCCACCTGTAGTTTAGGAAGGAAGGAAGGAAGGAAGGAAGGAAGGAAGGAAGGAAGGAAGGAAGGAAGGAAGGAAGGAAGGAAGGAAGGAAGGAAGGCTGCTCTCTCTCTGCCTGTTGCTCTGGCTCTCGCTAGCATGTTCATTCCTTCACTGGCATCACAGCCTCCATCTTTGAGATTCCGATGTATACTGAAGACCAGATGAGAGCCTTGTGGAACTGAGTAACTACTGGATTCTTGGACTGTAAGTCATTATAATAAGTCATTCTGTTAAGTTTTTTCCTCTAGGGAACCCTGACCAATACTATCTGCTACATTATTACTGACAACTACAACAGAAATTGTTTGTGTGTTATGCAACTGTATGTGCCATTGATAGCAGCAGGTGCACTAGTGTCAGGGCCTTGGCAGGAATGGAACGAGGTTGGCAGGGGACTTTTACAGGGGATCACTGGAAGCCAGGCCAGAAGTGAAGAGCAGACAACCTGTGACATCCAGTAACACCCACCCCTCCTTTTAATCAAGATTCCCAGCCCTGTTAACTAAGAACAAAGATCAGTGACGGGACTCAGGCCAGTAGGGGCAATGTGGCATTTGCTTTATTCAAGTTTTGCCACTCACGCCAGCCACACTGCAGAGCTCTGTGTGAAGTTGTGTCTGTGGGCGGCACAAAAGATCTCCCATTTCCAAGGCACGAATGCCTGGTACAGGAAAAGCCCCTAGCAAGCAACATCACGAGCAGCAGGCCCTTACAGAACATGCTGTCCAAGTTGTGCTGGAGAACTGCTTCCTGCTGTCACTGCAGTGACCTTCACATAGGCTGCTTGTAGGAAAAGGGTGCCAACAATGGACAGCCTTAGTAACAGCCACGCTAATCTCAGGGTTTAAAATATGTCACTGTCTATCAATTGTCTACTTTGCTTATGCCCACTGTCGAGCAAATACTGCAGTAGATGCATTAAGAAAAATATTGGGCCTGAGGAAATGGTTCAAGGAGTCAAGTTTTTGCTTTACAAGCCTGAGGATCTGAGTTCAGATCCCCAGAACCCAAGTAAAAACCGAGTTGTGTTCATCTGTTCATCTGTCACTTTAGTGCTGGGGACAGAACTAGGCAGATCCCTGGAACTTGCTAGTCAGCTAGACAAGCCAAAAAGGTGAGTTCCGGGTCACCCTGCTCAAAAATTAGGGTGGAGAACGATAGAGGGAGACCTCAACATTGACCTAGAACCTCTGCATATACCACAACACTGTTGAGCACTTATTCCCCAACATGTATACGCGCATGCGTGCACGCGCGCACACACACACACACACACACACACACACACACACACACACACCAATACTGGTGCAAGGAAGCATCCGATTATAAAGAGGCCAGCAAAGATGTTACAGTCTTACTTCATGATGTGGTGAAGTCGTGGGTCTGTAAACTGGGTTGTCCTATTATTGTGATCTACAAAATAGATTCTTCCCGATACTGTACTTCTGACTTCCCAGCCTGGAGGCAGCGGCCCAAGTTCATCACAGTTCACACTGTTAAGGTCTCTAGCAAAACGGAACGTATAGAGAGCTTTATCCCACTGAGAACCAAGGAACAGACCAACATTCAGTGCCAGTAGCCACAGAGGTTTCCTAGCAAGGTACCCATGTCCCTGTCACACTGCTACTCGTGCCAACCCCAGGAAGTCTAAACCTCTGGCCAACAAACAGCAGCAACATCTGACCATAAGAGCAGACCTCTCAAGTGTTCGTGCCCACCATAAGGAATGGGGCTACCCCTAGTACAGCTTTCCTCATATAACAAAGGGGCGCACTAGCAGGAAGCTCTTGGAAGTCACTACTCAAAGCAGATGCTCGGTGCAGTAGATCCCTCCACTGAGCAGATCCTGAGGGCCCCACCCTTTCAAGGCTGGGAAGAACACAGAGCATGCACTCCATGGCATGGCAGCCCACAACAAGGCAGCCCCATGCTCAGCAAGTGCTCTCACTCTGGCCCCTTGATAACTTCACTGTGATCTTGTCAGAAGGGACCAGCATGCCTGATCAAGACACATTAGGGATCAACACAGACGCCTTCATTTCTTATGATGCATACCAAGAGGTACCGCAGTCGTTTGCAGGAAATATTCCCAGGCAAATGACGGACCCTGAATAGTAAATTCAACACCAAAGATAGGAAGCTGGTTCTTGGGGAACAAATCATGAATAAAAAGGAAATGAGCATTGCCCAAGGTCTCTTAGGTACTGTGCTACTGTAAACGGGAAACAGAAGAGGAAATAGCAAAGAAAGAAAGAAACTTAACTCTGGCACAGGGTGGGGCGGGGGTCTCTCTGACCTGGGCTCGGATGTATGGCCTTGTAGAAGGAATTCGTATAGAAAAGCTTCATCTCCCCCCGGAATGGTCCCCAAGGGACTGAGGCAAGAGGGGCAGTAAAGTAGAAGAGAGAAAGGGTAACAGAGTCTTTATCTTTCCTGTTTAACTTTGTATCAAGGAAAATTTTATGCATTTACAAAAAAGTAGAGAGAGCTCATAGTAGATGGCCACATGACCAACTTCAACGGCGACCAAGACCCACCATGGTTCCACACTCCCCCACACATGCCCCTGCCCAGCAAGTCCCAGCCTCCATCTCCCTTCACATGGCACCGCTAGCTTCCATGAGAGGGGCTGGCTCTTCAAGCCTGTGAGGCCTACCTGGGGATCCTGGGGTCGTGCCACGTGCTGACTCCAGTCTGTGTGTGCAAAAAGTAAACTTGTCCCTGCACTGTTGTCCTCTGCTCTGTATGAGAAAGGGATTTGACAGAGTAAGTCAGTTCCAGTTTCCAACTCTAATCCTATTTTCAGACTCTTAAAAGTATTTTGTGTATGTGTGTGTCTTGATACATGATGCAGCCCAAACCAGCCTTGAACTCATGACTCTCCTGCCTCTGTGGCATCCTCAGCAAGTGGCTGCAGGGTACCACTGCACCCACCTTGGCATCGTCAGTGATGAGACTGCAGACACCACCACTGTACCCACTTCTTTCAACACTTTTTATGATACAGAGAAAATAATTACAAGGCCATGGCTGACTTCCTCGAATCTACTCTGTCAACATGCTTGGGGAGAATCTGTTTCTCACTGAGCTACCCTGGGGTCAATGCCTCCACCCACTTCTGCCATAGACACAACTTTCCATCTCCACTCTCGTCTCCTAACACGCTTGCATCTGGGTGACCTGATGATGTGAGTGACACCGCTCTTGGTCCTTCTCCCCTGAAGCCTCATGGTCCCATCCCCTTGACGTCCCTTCCATTCTCAAATCACAGAGCACATGTGTTTCCTCACTTGCTTCACTGTTGTCTCTCTGTATGTCCATAGCTAGCATTTCCAAGTTCCCATCCTTATGTGGCCACAGCCATGCAGTGCCATGGCATGGGAGGCACAGCCAGGTCATTAGCAGCTGTGTATAGGACACTTTAAAAGTTTGACAACACAGGGGCTGGAGAGATGGCTCAGAGGCTAAGAGCACCGGTTGCCCTTCCAAAGGTCCAGAGTTCAATTCCCAGCAACCACATGGTGGCTCACAACTATCTACAATGAGATCTGATGCCCTCTTCTGGCGTGTAAGCAGACATGCAGACAGAACACTGTACACATAATGAATAATTTAAAAAAAATGACAACACAGGCTTTCAAAACAAGTGCTGATTCCATAGGGACACAAGGGTGAATTCCTCACTGTCCTGGTTGGTTTTCTGTCAACTTGATAGAAGCTAGAGTTATTTGGGAAAAGAAAATTTTTGCTTTGTTTTCTTTTTCTAAGACAGGGTTTCTCTGTGGTTTTGGAACCTGTCCTGGAACTAGCTCTTGTAGACCAAGCTGGCCTCGAACTCACAGAGATTCACCTGCCTCTGCCTCCTAAGTGCTGGGATTAAAGGTGTGAGCCACCAACGCCCGGTGGGAAAAGAAAAATCTTAATTGAGAAAATTACTCCATCATATTGGCCTGCAGGCAAGTCTCTGGGAGCATTTTCTTGACTAGTGATTAATGTGGGCGGGCCCAGCCCACTGGGCAGGTGGGCTCTGCATGATGTAAGACAGCAGAGTGAAACGGGGCTTGGTGGCACATGTCTGTAATCCCAGCACTCAGGAGGCAAAGGTAGTGGATCTCTGAGTTCAAGGCCAGGTTGGTCTACAAAGTGAGTTCCAGGCCAGCTAGGGCATAATGAAGCCCTCTCAAAAACAGAAACAACCAGCCATGGCATATCAAGTAGCAGGTACTCCGAAATGTCACTTCCTCTCCTATTAAGACTGGACAAGATAACCCAGTAGGAGGAAAGGGTCCCAAAAGCAGGCAACAGTCAGAGACAGCCCTGCTCCCAGTTTTAGGAGTCCACAAGATGATAAAGCTACACAACTGTGACATGGACAGAGGGTGAGGTCAGACCCATGCAGGTGCCACGGCTGGCAGTTCAGTCTTTATGAGCCCTGGAAGTCCAGGTCAGTTGGTTCTGTTGGGTTTTCTGAAGTTTTTTTTGGGGGGGGGGGCTGAGAGGAGAAGAGGGAGGAAAAACTACGGTCAGGATGTAAAATTAACTAATGAAGTTAGTTAGTTAGTTAGTTTCTCAAGATAGGGTTCCTCTGTAGTTTTGGAACTCACTCTGTAGATCAGGCTGACCTTGAACTCACAGAGATCTGCCTGCCTCTGCCTCGTGAGTGCTGGGATTAAAGGCACAAACCACCACTGCCCAGCTAATTAATTTTTGTTTGTTTTTCGAGACAGGTTTTTTCTGTGTAACAGCCCTAGTTGTCTTGGAACTCACTTTGTAGACCAGGGTGGCCTCAAACTCACAGAGACCCCGTCACTGCCTCTGCCTCCCGAGTGTTGGATCAAAGGTGCATACCACCACCACCCAGTTAATTAACTTTTTAAAAGAGGACAGAGTGCTGACTGAGCAAGCCATATGGAGCAAGCAGTTAGCATTCCTCTGGCTTCTGTATCTGTTCTCGCCTCCCCTCAGTGACAGACTGTAACCTGTAAGCCTAAATAAACCCTTTCCTCCCAACTGTTCTTACTCATGGGGTTTATTTATCACAGCGACAGAGAGCAAACTAAGACACTCACCATAGCCTTCAGGCAGCTCTGGTGACTGGTGGCCATGTGGCCGGTTCTGGGGCGTCTGTAGGGACCCTCGAATCTCAGGATTTCGTAGTCGCTGGAGTCTCTGATCTTGGCTTGGAGACCCCACAAACCTGCAGTCCCCACCACCTGCGGCTGCACCGGTACCATCTGTGTATGGGGCAGGCTCCTCCATGAGGCAGCTGAGTGGCCTTCCCGGGCCTGAGTCTTCATACACTGTTCTGGAAGGGGCAGGGCAGAGCAGGTATGGGAACATCATGGGAGGGTCACAAGACACACACTCAAAGTACACATGCATTTGTTCTATGTTCCTTTAACAAGTGACAGTGTTCCCAATGGTATTTAGGGTGTCCAGTGAGAGAGAAAGACTCTCAAGTGGAACCCTAATTTAGACTAACAGGGCCACTCCAGGCTACAGCTCTAAGTGATGAGAGGTGCAGCAGAAGCTACTCATGACATTTCATTTTTCTTGATTTAATCCAAACACTCCATTTTCTTTTTCACATAAAATATTATGGCTCTAACTGCTTTTTAAATATTCTTTGCTCCCCCCCAGGAATTTCAAAAACAATTTTCCTTAATGAGTCACTTCCCCTTATATAAAACCCTCTTATATTGAAAGGTGAGAAAATGGGCTTCTACCCGAAACCAGCAGCCAGTTACAGCAGGTGACGCAGCCGCTCTCAGTCCTCTCTACCACTGGGCTATTGTCAGTGCAATCCCTACATTTTACCGCTCTACCTGTACATGTTTTGGCATGGATCACTTTTTTAAAGGCACTGACGTCACCATTACTGCAGCTGAACAAAGGAACATTCATTTAGAAGAAAAAAAAAACCAAACACGAGCCAATGTTCAAATTTCTGTCTTATAAAATCAGGATTGAAACAAAGTCTAAGCCTGGAGTGATGGCTCTGCGGGCAGAGTGCTTACTGAGCAAGCATAAGGACCCGAGTTCAAAGCCCAGCTAGTGTGCTAGTGTATGCATGTAGTTCCAGCACCGGGGGAGACAGGTGCTCACTGGGGCTCACTAGTTGGCCAGCCTAGGCTAGCTATTGAGTCCCAAGCCACTGAAAGACCTTGTCTCAAAATCCAAGGTGGGGGCCAGAGAGATGGCTCAGCAGTTAGAAGAGCACTTCCAGAGGACCCAGGTTCAATTCCCAGAACCCACATGGTGGCTCACAACTGCCAGTAACTCCAGTTACAGGGGATCCAACACCTTCACACAGACATACATTCAGGCAAAACACCAACACATATAAAGTAAATAAATAAAACTTATAAAAATGATATTTAAAAAAATAAAAAAATAAATCTTAAAAAAATAATCCAAGGTGGGTGGCATGTACACGCACTCGAGCGCGCGCACTCGCGCGCGCGCGCACACACACACACACACACACACACACACACACATACACACACACACACACAGAAACAGTCTCCCATATTGCCTTTAGTGATTGTTTCTTGGGCCTTTTTTTTTTTTCTTTCTTTCTTTTCTTAATAGCTCAGGCTGGCCTGGAACTCAGGATCCTCCTGCCTCTGCCCCCCTTGGTGATGGGACTGCAAGTGTACTCCATTATGCCCCGCTCAACTGTCACCTCTACCTGGTGAGCACTTCTCTGACTTATTTTCTAAGTCTCTGGGGAAGGGGGTAGTCTAATCCCTGGTGTAGTTATACCTTCCTTCATAAACTAGTAGTCTGGGACAGTTTTATCCTCCATAGCAGTATAAGTTTCAAAGGTTCCTTCCTATGGGGAAAGAGAGCATGGCTGGCATCATGGTGGGCATACGTACCCTTCATTTTCTAGCAGTCCTCTGCAGTCCACCACCGACCCTCCACTGCCTATTCTGTCTCGGGTCTGTAAACTGACTACAACAGAAAAGAGGAGCTTACGTTAGAATCAAGGGTTGTTCTACACCCTGCTGCACAGCGAGCCACCGACACCCTATAACCTATGTCTGTATCATAGAAAGGAAGTGAGCTCATACACACACCGAGGCTTTCGGTGTGAAGCATCGAGGGCCAATAACTGCACCCCACACACTGTTTCAACAGTCCTTGAAACGGAGGGCAGGAAAGCTGCAAAGGCTCTCCTGCCTGCCCCGGCTCCCCACACAGCTACAGAGCACAGTGTGAAATCCCATTGCGTTAGCCTCCATCTTAAGAAGACCTGGTTAATGTTTAGTGGAGGTACTATGGACACTTTCAGTGCCATAGTCTGGCTCAGTCTAAAGAAACATTCATGTCTGGCCTCACTGGCACGGACAAGAAAGTGGTTTTACTTAAGTTTTCAGTTGTATGGTTTCTGCCCGATACATCCCTCCACAGAGGAAAGAAGAGACTCGGATAGGAATGCAGTGCGCGAGAGTGTTATCGCTAAGCTGTTGCCAGGGCGGACGCACTGCTCGCTGTCTTGGGACCTGAGGCATCTGGAGTTGCAGAGTGACTCAGCCTGGCTGCTGCTCCTCCGAGTCCATACAGTCAGTACACACAGCCAGCATGTGCTTTCCCCTAACACACTGCCAAGAAGAGGGTGGGCAAGGGGATGGGCAGCTCAGAGGTCACTCCATCGGAATGCCTCCAGTCAACACTGTAAGCACGTTTTAATCTTTCTCTCCATACAACAGAATCTTCTGACTATAAATCACATTACTTGGATTTGTCACACATCATTGCTTTTGCCATATAAGATGGGGCTTCCCAGAAGTCTTGTATTCCAGCTCTTGCATATGTGGCCATCCCTACTAAGCTCTTCTCACCCCTGGACAATACAAACATCAACTGTCCATTCTTGTGGTGACTGGCACGGGACATTTATAAATCACAACCTCCATCTCCGCTGGAGTCATATGAACTCAGTTTCAATGACAGGATGAAGGGAACCAGAGAAAAGAATGAAAACCACACAAGAGGAAAGGCTTGTTCTGGAGAGATGGCCCGTATGTGGTCTGCCCTGGAAGCCTGGCCCCATGAGTACCGGGAGCAGGACGGTGGGTTCCGTCAAAGCACCCTTTATGCAGATGAGAAAATTCTTACCCACTATTTGGCCACGAACCGCATCAGTATCTGAGGGATTTAGTTTGCATAGATCCAAACGCTGGTCTGCAAACAAACAATTCAAAACTTAACCCATAGAAGGTTAACTAGGGAGGAAGGCAGGAATTCTGTATTCAGCATTCAAAACAAATCAAAGAAAGAAAAAAGATGCCTCCTAGCTTTCTCCAGCTGCACTGAGAGGCGGAAGAGCATTTGGTTCTTACAGCCAGTGTCTTTCAATCTGCTGATGGCATTGGAGAGCAGCCGCACACAGCCCAGGAAGCCAGCGCCCTGCTTCTTGTGGATCTTCTTGTGGTTCCACACACTGATGGTTATAGAGTCAGTTTTCCCAACGTACCTGCAAGACCACATGAATTCGCTCAGATACCCTCTGGAACTGTGACAGTCTCACTTACATGCGTGTGGTGGACTTGGAATCCATGGTGTGCAGGTTGGTGGTTGCGTCTCGCTAACCATGGGATACACAAGTCGTGAGTGCAGGTAACCAAGTCATAATAAGCATTTTAAATTAGCACTTCCTTTATTCATTTGTTTATTGTACTTGAGATGGAACCAAGGACCTCCCACAGGTCAAAGCAAGCACTCTATCACCTGGCCACGCTCTTGATCCTTCACTGGCAAGTGTTCCTCCTTAGCCATACGCCCAACCCCATCCCTGCCTGCTTTGAAAAACAAAAACAAAAACAACGTTTTATTTTGAGATGGAGTCTAAGTTGCCCAGGCTGGTGTTGTGAAACAATTTCCTTGGAAGTGAAATATTCTACACCAGGGGGAAACTTATTTAAACTCAGGGAATTCTAAAGGAATTCCTCTGTAAAACACAGGAAATAAGAAACTCACAAGTCTCAGGAAATCCTGAAACTTAACAGATTCCCAGGGTTGCAAGGTACAGACTGCTGAGGAGATGAGGACGCTCCAGGGTGCTAAGCTGCCTGCAATTCCCGCAGAGAGCAACAGGGCCCAGCTTCTGGGGGGCATCACTGGTGATGGGGTAGGCTGTCAGTACTGCAACTGCTCCTGCAAGTCACCCCTCACCCGCCCTCCTGTAAGTCACCCCAGTGCACTCATCAACTCACCAAGCTGGACTCTGCTGGAGTCATTACCTTGGTCTGTATGTGTTTACATTCCCCCGTGTAACAGCGAGACTGAACTAGCTGTGTAAACTAGGCAGGGTTTCAACTTACAATGCTCCTGCCTCAGCATCCCAAAGTGGCAAAACTCCAGGCCGATACCTCCAGGCCCAACACAGGATGGGATCTTGTAAAGAGGTGAACTACACTCTAGCACTTCTGGGGGCAGTGACCCAGGCTTAACAGAGAATACTAAGTTTGCATCAAGGGACTCCTTACAATTCCACAAGTGCACAAGGTATATGAATCAAGATAATAACCCTTCTCAATCCTAGGGCATGTCTACTGAGAGAGTTATCAAGACAAATAGCAACCACGTTCCCAGCCATTTGAAGAGAACCACAACATGCAGCCACTGGTAAAAATCCCACCCACATGTGCACACGCAGTGCAATCTGTGTTACTAGTCATTATGAGGGACATGGGTCCATATGAAAATATCATCCTAAATTTGGAATGAATATACAAAACTGTACAATGGCTTGTGGAGAAAAATTAGTACCAAAAAAGTCCACATTTTCGAAAAATAACAGAAATATGTGGCACACTAATGTACTTTTTAGATAAAAACTACAACTAGATTTAGGTTTCACTGAAAAAAATGTAGCACACTGAGACATGAATCGCAGCTCTTTTTTTGGTTTTTCTACTGAAACAGATAGGAAGTTCAAGGATCACAACATCACCCTGTTAGGAGCCAAACCATGGAAATCTATGAGAACAAATGCCAAGAGTACCCCAGGGCAGTAACTGTAAATCTGGTAATATGAGTTCACAGCCCTTTGGTCATCAGTTAAAAAGTCAGTCTTTTCTTTCTTTCTTTCTTTCTTTCTTTCTTTCTTTCTTTCTTTCTTTCTTTCTTTCTTTCTTTCTTTCTTTCTTTCTTTCTTCATTATGTCTCTTCAAAGCTTAATCCTGCTTTCCTCAAGCCCTAGAGTCTCATGGGAGGTTGACTCACAGGTCATAATGCTGGTTCCACTTTGGGTCCAGGGTGTTTTTCACAGTGTCGGTTGAGTGGCACTGCCCAGAACCATCCACAACAATCTTGGCAAAGGGGTCAGGGAGTCCTGGGGGACAGAGAGCAGACATACCCAGATGAGATGACAGTTACCTGGGGGTACAGTGCATCCTCCCCACAGAGGGACCAGCAAGATCACCCCTTGGGATAAAGGCACTGCCCATGTCACTCCTCACTAGTCTCCTTTTGAAGGTTGGTCTCCCTTAGCAAAGGGAGTTCAGAGACAGCACACCTTCTCACCTGAGTTCTAAGAAAAGCAGGGAGACAGACTCAAATGCAAACGTCCATCTCTACTGAGCTTTACATTTTAAAAGTTCCTTGCATTTATGTGTATGTGTCTCTGTACGTGTGTGTACAGTATGTGTCGGATCTCCTGGAGCTAGAGTTGCAGGCGGTGAGCTGCCCATGAGGGTGCTGGGACACACAACCTGCTGAGTGAACCATCTATCTCTGCAGTCAGTCCCATCTCTGATGATCCTAAAGGGACTCAATGTAGGAACACAATCTATGATGAAGTAAATTTCTATAGAAATTTTGTTGATTTTTTGCCTGTATTAGCTGTGACATCAAGGAGTTCCCAAGACTCCAGATGCTAGCATATATATCCAACAGGGTTATAACCTTAGACAAGTGGTAAGGCGGAGGCTTTGGAATGAGGCTGCTCTGTGAGCCACCACTTTGTGGAGTTTCCTGGCCCAGTGGATGAAGTCTTTGAGCCTAAGTCTCCTTGCCCTGGAAATATGGATGGTGCCACTTAAGCACTGGTCCCCAGAGACTGGAAGTGGGAGTTTTCAGGCTGCAGGTCCTGACTTCACTGAGCGTAAGGCACACTCAGGGGTACAGCCCCTACTTTACAATTCCTCCCATTACACACTTTTTAAATGCAAACCTGGACTGGCAGTTTTAGTCCAGCCACCTACATCATAAATGCCTTGTTTGCAGAGTACTACCCCACTCAGCAGAGAGCAAGGTCCTCCCGACTGGACTCCCAGGTCAGAAGGCAGGGGACATGGGCTTCACTGGGATGCAGGATGAGATGTATGTTGTGTGCAGCCAGGAGGTGTTTGTCAAGCTCTGGATTCCTTGGCTTTGAGAAGACTACACCCAATGCTTTTAAAAATTTAAGTGTCAGGGGCCAGAAAGATCTAAATCCAATCTATGGTACCAACATGGAGAGAACTGACTCCTCCAAGTCTCACACACACACACACACCATACATATGTGCACACATACACTAAAAAACTTTCAGAAATACATAAACCACATTATACAAGAACAAAGCTGGATGGTACTTACTGAAGAAGTCTTTCTTTGCAAGGTTCTTGGCACATAATACTGAAAGCAAACAAACACTGGAGTTAACATTGATACCACAGACTTCCACCACACTTAGTGTTTGTAATGGGAGGGGAAAAATCACCACTTAAATGTGCCAACAATCTCTTAAACTTAGTGTCACATTAGACACACATCCCTAGCAACTATCTGTAAGTATGTTTCCTCAAGTTGGGGGATCAACAAATTTAAATGCTGTAATTTAAGCTTAAAACATTAAATGCATGGACACACAGATGGAATTATTGGTGTGCTTTAAAGCTATATACACAACAATTTTTAAAAAGGCCTAATGCATTTACCCCAGAGCTGCTAACAACAAAAGGAGCTATACATTCTGGGTATTGTGATAAATAACACTGTGTGTGTGTGTGTGTGTGTGTGTGTGTGTGTGTGTGTGTGTGTGTGTGTGTGTGTGTGTGTGTGTGTGTGTGTCCCCGTCCATGCGTGTTTGGGGATGGAGCCCAGGATCTGCACCTACTAAGTACACATTCTGTACT
Organism: Mesocricetus auratus; assembly: GCF_017639785.1. NCBI lineage: Eukaryota > Metazoa > Chordata > Mammalia > Rodentia > Cricetidae > Mesocricetus > Mesocricetus auratus. Next base: position 83,070,149 of record NW_024429192.1, read on the forward strand.
GAGCTACTCCCAAGTCTGCACTTTTGCAAACATAGACTTTGGTACACTGGAGACCAGGAAACAGGAGACTAGCATAAATACAGAGCTATTAGCAGAGTGTTGTGGAAAAAGTAACAGGTTGCATGTTAAGAAGGTTGTAAAGGAGCCAAATGGTGGTAGCTTATGTCTTTAATTCCAGCACCCAAGAGGCAAAGACAAGGGGATCTCAGAGTTCAAGGCCAGCCTGGTCTACACAGCAAGTTCCAGGAGAGGCATATAACCCAATGGTTTCCTGCACTCACTGGGTTAACAGCTTTCAACAGAATCAATTTTCAAACTTTTCTATCATCCCCAAAGAAGTGCTGTTCCATTAATGTTACCTCTGCTACCTCAAACTCTTCAGCCTGAGGTAACAAGCTGGTCTGTTTCTTGACTCTGATGATTTGCCTAATTTTGAACAGTTCTGATGACTGGAATCACAGCAGTATGGCAGCTGACAGCTGGCCCTGTGCTCACTTTTCCTAGGGAGACATGAGCAAGCATGAACTCACCCCACACATAAAGCCCTGGGTTTGATCCCAGCAATTAGCAGGTGCAGATGTGCACACCCATAATCCCAGCACTTGGGAGGTGAAGGCAGGAGGATTAGGAGTTGAAGGGCATTCTCAGCTACACATTGAGATCAAGGCCAGCCTGGGCTATGTAAGATCTTGTCCATAGAAAACACGCAACAATGGCTTCCCATTTGAAAACTCTGAGCCTAGTACACTCCTCCTCTGCCTTACCAGCCTCCAACATTATTCAACCAAGGCTGGGCCCCAGTTTCTGAGCCACTGGAGCCCCCATGACTTCTGAATGGAGTAATTCTGATCTCACTTTTCAAAAATAAGAAATCATCATTCATTTTTACAGAACTACTGTGTTTTCATTTAGAGCTCATTCCTGTGGAATCTGGTTACATCATAAGATGGAGATGGTCTCGGTAATGTTAGTGTGGAGAAAATCTTGCCTCCGTTTGTGTGCAGGTCACTGAGGGCCACTGAGTCTACCTTAAAGAAACAGAATTTCTCCTGCCAAAATAAAGGCTACCAACTTGAAATTGGGAGAGGTGTCTTGTTCACACACACACCATCAGCACCAGAAGCTGAGAGCAAGGGGCAAACTTGCATCAGTATCTTGCTAGTGTCCAATTCTCAGCTTCTAGAAACTGTTTCTGTAACTTTAAATTTTGTTTTGTTAAGGAGATGGAGTTTCACTACACAGCCCACTCTGGCCCCAAACTCAAGGCAGCAGTCTCCTGTCTCAGCTGGAAGTACCGGCACTGTGGGGTTGGCCTACTGCATTCTTTTTACTACTCTCTCTTCCTCTCAAATATCGGGTTCACCACCATGCCTGGCCATTGGGCATCTTAAACTTTGTGCAATGTTCTACTTCTCCCTGTGTTCTAGGATTCCCTGTCCCCTCGCCTCACACAACTTTCCCACTAGTCCTTGCTCTCCAGAGCTGAGTCTGTAGTCTGCCTGCTCACATCAGTTGCCAGGTGCTGTCTCTGTGGAGCCTCACGTGGGCCAGGGTTTCCCCAGCATCCCTCCAGGTCACTCTTTCACCAGCCCCAGTGAGCACAGACAGACAACCCATTAGGCTTGAACAAATTCTGACTAGTCTTTTAAACAGTTTAATCACATTCTGACATTAGGCCTTTGTCATTTTTCCATCTTGAAGTGTCCTTCCTTTAACTGAACAAGACGACAGAGCGCTGACAGCTCTAACCCTCACCCTGGCCATGCTGTGTGGACACCCCTGTTGACACAGTGTCTTGACTGAGCTAGTAATTGCTGCTCTATCACCAGTGACCTAACCTCTCCTTCTAACCACATTTAAAGAAGCACATGGCTGAAAAAGGCTGGTGGCATAGGCACCATGTGGAGGAGGCAGGAGGTTCAAGGGTTCCAGGCCTCCCTGGTCTGAGATCTTGTCCCTAAAAGAAAAAAAAAAAAAAAAAAGAACCATATCACTTGAACACTCACAATGTAGGTGGCCTTACCATCCCAGAGGTAGGTTTCTCTGAAGGAGGTTTCTGCCTTTAGAAATGGTCTGGCTAGCTGGGTGGTGGTGGCGGCGGCGCACGCCTTTAATCCTAGCACTCGGGAGGCAGAGGCAGGTGGATATCAGTGAGTTCGAGGCCAGCCTGGTCTACAGAGAGAGTTCCAGGACAGGCTCCAAAGCTACAGAAAAACCCTGTCTCGGAAAAAAACAAACAAACGCTTCTCCCCCCATTCTGTTCCCCTGGGGCAGACAGGACTTTTCCTGTCTCCCTCTTCTCTTCTGTCCTCTCTCTGTCTCTGTGTCTCTTTACCTCTTTTGTCTTTCCTGCCCCCTTTCCTCTCCTTTCTAATAAAACTTCTCACACACACACACACACACAAACCCAACAACAACAGCAAAGAAATGGCCTGGCTGTAGCAATGGCTACATCATGCACACACAAAATAGGGGTCCCATGAAAAAGAGGGGAAAAGAAGAAAAAGGAAAGAAAACAGTGCCAAAAATCAAAACTACCATTGCAAAGCTTATAACCTGTTACTACAATTTTTTATTAGAGAACATGGGCTGGGCTGCTGGAAGAGAATGCCCAGGGCATGCAAAGTCCTGGCTTCATCCCCAACACCACAGAAATCACTCATGCCTCTAATCCCAAATGCTCAGGAAGTGGAGGCAGGAGGATTCTGAGTTCCAGGCTGGCCCTGGCTACATGGTGAGCCCATGTCATAAATCTAAATTAAACAATCTGACCTCCAAAACAATACAGAGAAACCCTGTCTCAAAAAAACCAAAAAACCCAAAACAATCTGTAAGTGACAAGAACCACGAAGAACAGAAGTACTGCCCAAGGCAGGGGATGAGGTCCCTCATGTTCAAGGTGCTGTCCCAAAGCCACTACCTTGTAAATTCTCAGACAAACTCAGGAAATCCATTTGTGTATTCAGAGGCAAAAATGAGGGCAGAGAGATGGCTCAGTGGTGGAGCACATATTGGTCTTCTGCCCTGACTCTGGTTTTCCGCATGAATGCCAGGGAAGCCATACAACTGTAACACTAGTTAATTTTGGGGTTCCACTGCGCTCCCACAGCCTCCAAGGGCACTTACATCGTTCATGCACACACAATTAAAAACAATTTTTAAGGCAAAAAAAATTAGCAGATAGATAAAACATGCATAATCACACTTCAGCATATATCTAAATAGACTCGTATTGTCACACTGCAGGACAGGGCATGAGCAACCTTCAAACACCTCTCCTCAGCAACTCCAACAAACACACACATCCCAGCTACCCAGACACCATTACATTGACAAGATTTAGGTTCTTCATGCACCAAGTTACAAAAGAACAGAAACTCTCGTGAACTACAACCACGGGGTAAGGAGCTCTGAGCTGCACCCAGGCCCCAGAGCCTGCAGGGTGAGGTACAGCTGCTGTAGCAAGACTGCCTGGGCTCCGAGCTGGGACTGAGGAATCTGCCCTTGCCTGTCCCCACACACGACCCATCACTGCCGCCTGTGAGCACCTTATCACTTAATAAGCACTTTGGGACCAAAGAGATAGATGACTTAGTGAATAAAAGGGGCCTGCCAGCAAGTCTAACAACCTGAGTTCAAACCCCGAGCCCCCACCTACCCACACCCCCCACACACACACCAAAGTGTACTAAGTGTACTACATCTTTTTTTATAAAGCTCTCTGACTGGATCTCACAGGATGAGGCAGCATGAGGCCAGGGCAGGGCTCCTTCTCCAACTTTGTTGGTTCAGGTGCCTGATTCACTGGCTCACACTGGCTTCTAGAACCAGGGAGCCAATCTCACCAGAGCCGGGAACCTAACCCATTCTGCCTCATCCCCTGCTGCCATGTAACCTACATGGGAAAGAGGGCTGTGATCTCCTTCCTCAAAGGCCTGTCCCAATGGCCTGCTGTAATGCCTGGTACATAGAAGAGACTCGAAACAGTTGCTAACCAGATGGACTAGTTGATGATCCAGTACAGTTCCCTGTAACTGCCTAACTATCCACCACAGACTCAAGAGGGCAGGGACTATTCTGACCCATTACACTCTGACCACAGCACAGGACCTAGTTTACAAACCAGTGTTCAATAAATGTTAAGATTAATGAAATAGCTGCTTGTTTGTTTCAATGACTGACTCTCTCTGAGTTTCCACAATGACACACCTGGATTCCATGACATCTTCTTCATGACTGGAGTTCAAAGCTTGGTAGCCCTATATCCTGCCATCCAAAAAAGTTTATTCAGAATATGCTGCCATTTCTTTTTCTTTCTTTCTTTCTTTCTTTCTTTCTTTCTTTCTTTCTTTCTGTCTGTCTGTCTTTCTCTTTCTTTTCTCCCTTCCTTCCTTCCTTCCTTCCTCCCCCCTCTTTTAGTTTTTCAAGACAGGGTTTCTCTGTGTAGCTTTGGAGGCTGTCCCAGAACTAACTCTTGCAGACCAGGCTGGTCTCCAACTCAGACATTCTCCTGCCTCTGCCTCCCAAGTGCTGGGATTAAAGGTGTGCGCCACTCCCTACACCCCCACATCCCCGCAAGCTGCCATTTCTTAAGACAGCATTAGTGACAAGAGTTTGGCACTAGCAGAAGAATGCTCTGTAGTTTCAAACCTGAGGTGCTATTACAATGAGGGGGAAAGAAAGTATGCATCAAAAGAATGCAATAAAACCCCAAAGATGCTTGGAACTTCTTATTTTAAGAAAGCCTTGAGGAGTAGTGGTGTTGCATGTCTTTAATCCTAGGCAGAGGCAGGTGGATCTCTGAGCTCAAGGCCAGCCTGGTCTACAGAGCGAGTTCCAGGACAGACAGAGCTACATGGAGAAACCCTGTCTTGAAAGAGCTAAATAAATAAAGTCTCATGAATGAATAGACAGAACCATTTTTTACACCTTCAGGGATGTTCTCCCAGGATCTGTGAGGACTCTGAATTCTAAGAAAACCCCTAACTGAGCTGTGGGGTTTCTAAAGTTTACTGAGGATGGAACCCAAGGCCTGTGCATGGCAGACAAGCCTTCTGAGCCACACTCAGCCCCTCCCTAGGGATTCTAGGCAGGCACCCTATTGCTGAGCTATACACCAACCCCTAACAATTGCTTTTTTAAGCCCTGGGTCTGGCCCCCTGAAACAGGATGGTCTCTTCCTGGGAAAAGAAGTTGTCTTCACAGGATGTAATCTGCAGAGCTCCTGTTTTCCTATCATTTCTTCCATGCATCGCTGACTGTATTCCATAGCTTTGCAAGATGAGAAACCAGTCTTACTTAGAGACTGTCTCAATAGGACAATTTCCATTTGTGGTGGTCTGAATGAGAATGGCCCCATAGGCTCATATATTTGAATGCTCGGTGTCCAGTTGGTTGAACTGTTGGGAAAAGATTAGGAGGTGTGTTGCTGTGGGTTGGCTTTGAGGTTTCTAAAGCCCAAGCAGGCCATTTCCAGTTAGCACCCACCCACCCCTGCTACATTCAGATGTAATCTCTCGCTACATGTTGTGGATCAGATGTAAGCTCTCGCTACTTCTCAAGCACCATGCCTGCCTCCTTGCTGCCGGCCGTGATGACTGTGAACCCTAAGCCCCTGGAACCGTGAACCCTAAATTAAATGCTTTCTTTTATAAGTTACCTTGGTCATAGCATTTGTCACAGCAATAGAAAAGAAACTAAGAGGTCCTGTCTCTTGCTCTCTCATTGAGTTTCAACACAGCAATTCTCAACTGCGGTCAACAAAACCAGGGCATTTATAGGTAAAAATTGATTTCCCTGCCTTGGACTACAGGGATAAAACCTTGTGTTTTGTCAGAGAAAGTTTCGACTAAATACTATAACCCACAAGTATTCAGGTTAGTTGAATGCTGTCTCGGTGTAATTTTATTTCTCCTTCCCAGTGTCACTAATTCAAATGCCAAATGAAGGACAGTGCTTATTAATCCCAACAATAACTCATCCCCCACCATGAGCTGTCTTCTATCTCCTAAAAAGCTCAGGGTAATTCTACAACCAGGAGCTAATGAGCAGTTGGCAAAGCAGGTGCTTCCAACACCACCCTGGGGAACAGACTGTCTCCCAGACAACCATCTGACCCATCTATGCCCCCGCCAGAAGCACTCAATGAAATCTATCAATGGAATGTGCTGGGCTGTTGGCACATCCTGTTATGTGAGAATTTAAAAATACAATCTACTTCCCTTCAGTGGAACTAGTCACAGCAAATACCATGCACTAGCTGCTCACAGGGCAAATAGGCACTGTCCATACAACACATCTACCCATTGTCAGAGTTCTACAAGACAGTTACTACTCTGTAGTCACGTAACTGATCACAGGAAACTAGGGCTCACGAGCCTAAACAGATCGGTTGGGCTGGGGGTCTATCTGCTGGAATGCTTGCCCAGTATCCATGACGCCCTGGGCTTCATCCTCAGCATCACATAGGACAGGCATGATGCATGCCTGAAATGCCAGCACTTGGGAGGTGGAGGGGGAAGGATCACAGGAAGTTCAAGGTCTGTGTCCTCGCTCTGTGATCAGCTGGAAGCTAGCCTAGGCTACATGAAACCGTGATGGGAGGCAGGAGGCAAAAGTGTGTGCTCCCCTAAACAGCTTTAATAAGCCAGTTAGGAAGATCGGGGGGCTCTGAGCAGCAACGCGTTTACATTTAACCAATAGTCACTGGAGGTGGACCACACACCAAGTTCTGATGGGAGCTCTGAGGACACTGACAGGAACAAACACAGACCTGCTTGTCCTTGCCAGGCCTCAAGGGCTGGACTTTTAAGCAAGGCAAACTAAGATCACCCTCAACTTTTTGTTTTTTACTTTTATAACTGCTTAAAACTGACTTCTCAGGCTTGGACTGGCCTCTAAAGTTGTACAGTATAAAGCTAAATCTTCCAGCAAAGCACAGAGCTTTAACCCCCAACTGTCTCTCAACAGACAAGATGGACCTGATCATACCCTAGAAGATAATCAAATTAACTCCACCCCTGAAACTACCCCAGTGTTATTAGGGAGAAGGCTCTCTCCTTAATCCAAACCTTACGATGACCGCACTTTTGTTTGCTTTTAAAACAACATCTCTCACTAGTGCAGGCTGGCCTACAACTTGAAGCCCCCAGAGTGCCAGGACCACAAGCATGCACCACCATCCCTGGCTCCCCAGGACTGTTGGTGCACCTAAGACATGCCTCTTTTGATGAAGCTGCTTCAAACAGGGTGGTAAATGCCCAGAGTGTGTGGGGGGGGGGGACGGCGCTGGCTGACTTCACAGATAAAGGCTAAAGTAATTAGTCTCTAATGTCATCAGATCGGACAAAAAACAGGGGTGGGGGGGACGAAAATAACAGCAAGAAGCAGTGCTGTCAGAATTCTCTCTCAGCTACTGTCCCATCTCACCAGTCCAAGTACTACATTAATAAATTCACCACAGAAAACAAGATGACTTCACGTGGAGAGGGATCAGGCTCAGCAAGGTGACACTCCATGAAAACACACACATGCTATGAAAACCCCAAAAGCCCGCGACCTTCTGGAACAAGTTCCTCTCCCTGCAGAGGCTTGGGCACTTTGGCACTCAGGGTGATCTCCAATGCTGCAGAATCGCTACCTTCGAGCCAGAGTGGAGGTCACAAGTATATATCATAGTAGACAGGAGAACAGCAGCTCAGATCAAAGCCACCGCTCAAGAAGTTTCAGCAGAGCCAATGACTGAGAAGCACTGAGCTAGAGCAGTCATGGCTCAGCAGATAAAGCTACCAAGCTTGAGGACCAGAATTTGATCCCCAGGATCCACAAGGGAAAAGAAAAAACCCATTCTTTCCTGTTGTCCTCTAACATCTACAAGCACATTGTGGTGACAATGTGTCACAGCATTAAAGAGTTCAAATCAGTGCAGCCAAAGACAGTGAGGTCCTTCAAAGGTTTCTTTTAGCTGACCATGAGGCATCAGCTCCACCCGTGGTACACAGTAAGTGAAAATGCACATATAAGCCGGGCGTTGGTGGCGCACACCTTTAATCCCAGCACTCTCTGTGAGTTCGAGGCCAGCCTGGTCTACAGAGCGAGTTCCAGGACAGCCTCCAAAGCCACAGAGAAACCCTGTCTCGAAAAACCAAAAAAAAAAAAAAGAAAATGCACATATGAACACTATGCTCACAGTATCATTCAAGGGCCAAAGCACAACAAATAAGAGACAAGGCCTAGAGCCACTGAGAAGAACCTTGGTGTACAATGCATACAAAAGGAGCCAGGCATGGCCACAGATGTCTGTAACCCCAGCTCCTGGGAGGTTCACTTAGGCACAGGAGTTAAGGGCCAGCCTGGGTAACACAAGACAGTATCTCAAAAAACGAGATCAGCCGGGCGTTGGTGGCGCACGCCTTTAATCCCAGCACTCGGGAGGCAGAGGCAGGCGGATCTCTGTGAGTTTGAGGCCGGGCTGGACCGATAGCCTCCAAAACAATACAGAGGAACCCTGTCTCGTAAAAACCAAAAAAACAAACAAAAAAAAAACAAACAAACAAACAAAAAACGAGATCAATGAGCTGGAGAGGTGGCTCAGCAGTTAGAACACTCACTGCTCTTCCAGAGGACCAGGATCCAACTCTCCTCTCCTGGCCTTTGTAGGTAGTGCACACACATGGTGCACAGGCCTATATGGAGGCCAAATAATCATACAAGTAAAATAATAAAATTTTAAAAATTTAAATATTTTAAGGGAGATCAGCCCATACTGGTAGTACCATGTCCATACTACCTTAACACAATGAAACAAGCAATTCTAAGATTTAACAGTGCCATCAATGTCCTGAGTCTGTCAATACAGGTACAAATAAACGAGGCAGTAAAGTAATAAAGGGGAAAGACATCCTGAGTGTGCAGATGTAACTCAAATCAATGAGCCTGACTCCACCCTCAGAACACTGCAGAACTGCCCATTACCAAAGCTACACCAGGTGTGGAAGGGGCAGAGCAGGATGTCTTTATGGGGAGGGGGCAGCAACAGCACAACCATCTGCAACCAGGTGGCCACAGCAAGGGTCAGCACTGTGAGTCCCATTGCTGGTCCATCATGTGACATGCTGGGTGACAATGGTTCCCCAGGGATCAGCCTCCTACAGTCTTACAGTGAGAAAGACATCCAACTCCAGCTGAATAAATCCACAAAGTACCCAGCTAGCTCCTTTACAAACTGCCCAGGCCCCCAAACAAAGAGAGGCTGTCCCCACAAGAGGAAGCTGAGGAGTGAAAAAGAAGATCCTGAAAAACCAGGGAAACACGAACACAGCAAGGACACCAGCCAACAATAATGTATTAATACCGGTTCCCTGATTATAATGAGAATGCTCATGTTCAGTGTCCTGATGTGTGGGGCAGACTCTATTATCTGCTTAGTAACTTGGAAACACTAAAATAAAATATCCTTAAAAAGTCAGTAGATTGTGTCTGGAGAGATGGCTCAGCAGTTAGGAGCACTGGCTGCTCTTTCAGGGGTCCTGAGTTAAATTGCCAGCAGCCACATGGTGGCTCACAACCATCCATAATGAGATCTGGTGCCCTCTTCTGACCTGCAGGGATACATATAAACAGAACACTATATACATAATAAATAAATAAATCTTTAAAAGAAAGTCAGTGGACTGTTGATAAAAAACAAAACAGGCTTAAAGTATGATCCGCTTTGGAGGATAGGATAAATTGCTCCTACAAGATGGCTACTATACATTGCAGTATTGTATGATACATGCTTAACACTGCATAAACCTAGCATGGAGGCACACACTTGCAATTCCAGCATGAGATAGAGACGAGGGAGGATTAGAAGTTTGAGGCCAGCCTGGTCTACAGAGAGCATTCCAGGACAGTCTGCAGCCTGGACTGTTACACAGAAAATCCCTATATCAAAAAACAAAAAACAAAAAAAAGAAAAAAAAAAGTTCAGATTCATCCTGGTGGCATGCATTTAAGTCTAGCCTGGGCTACAAGAGACACTGCATCATCCAAAAAAAAAAAATAGAAATTAAAAGGGAGGCCAGTGAAACGGCTCAGAATAAAGGCACCTGCCGCCAAGCCTGTTAACCTGAGTTCAATCCCCGAGACCCCCACATGCACACAACAGCAAGTGCATGAATACAGGCACACATGTAACAGTGTGGCGCACAGCTTTAATGCAGCATTCAGAAGGCAGAGAGAGGCTAGTTGTTTTCTGTACACTGGAAGCCAGCCTGGTCTACATAGTGAGTTCCAGGCCAGCTAGGGCTACAAGGTAAGACCTACCCTCAAAAACAAAAAACAAAGCTCACATCTGGACACTAGGGCACATGCCTATAATCCCAGTAGAAGTACTGGCAGTTCTAGGTTAGCCTCAGCTACATAGCAAGTTCAAGGATAGCTTGGGCTACATGAGATTGTTTAAAAAAAAAAAGGTCAGGAATGACATTAAGTTATACAATATGGTTTTCTTACTTTAAGGCTATAATTCCTAAATTTCCTTCAAAATGACTATATGAAAAGCATGAGAAAATGCTTACTTTTCAATTAAAATACTGGTGACTTTGTAAAGACAGGGGAGGGTCAGGAGCTGGTGTTCTGCAGGCTTCTTCCCCAGGCACCAATGCTGTGCTTTCCCCGCCTCTGCAGTCTCTGCTCGGGTCATTAATATGCTATTTACGACTCTCCCCATCAGCCAACGCAAAAGGCTGAATGTGGCATTGCTCCAGGTTGGTGCAAAAATACATAAAAGAGAACAAAGCAACTGAAAAGGGGATGAGGTTCAAGTCAGTAAGAGCAAAACGACACGGAGCACCCAAGTCTGTCCTCTTTCAAAACTGATTCACAATATATACTCTTTCAAAACCTGATTCACAAAATCGTCTGCACAGGGGTTGATGATGTCCATTTGCTCGCCCTGCTAACCGTGACACCTTTTCTCATTTAAAAAGGCTAGCAGGCTAAGAACAGCACAGGGGAAGTGTGTGAGTATGCTGGTACCCTAAGTCTCACTTCCTACTGAATGAGGGCCCAGATGAGGAGGCGGAGGCTGCCATCCATCCTCCTCCACCTCACTGTATAATGAGGGCAGCAGGACAGAGCTCCTCGTACATTCCAGAGCTCTGCTCACAGGCAACACTGCTAGCATGTCCATGTGGGTATGTGGGCAGAGGAGGTCCTGGGAGGGATGGTGTGGGACACAGGATAGTGTCTTGTGTGACTGAAGAATAGCACATCAACAGAACACTTCCTACTTCTCATGCACTTGACCGAGAGGCAGGAAATCCCAGCTGTGGCGTGAATGCAAAACTAGGAACCAAACTCTCCAACAGAGGTCACGGAATAGAGGAAAAGCACCAACCCACACATGAAGAGGTTTTCAAAGTTTTCGAGCAGCTCTTGGATTAAAAAGGAAAGGGATATGAAACTAAGAGCCGTGGAATACAGTAACAAAATCCTACCTCAAATTGCAGAGGCAAATTTTATTTGGTAGAAACCCGTAAGGGAGTCGGGGAGGTGGCTCTAAGAACCAGAGTTCAGATCTCCAGATCTGGCAGAAGCGCTTGGTGGTCACAGCTGCCAGCCTGCAATCCCTGCCTCAGAAAGCGAAGGACAGGAATCCCTAGAGCAAAGAGGCTACATAAATGAGTTCTGGATTTGATTCATAGACCCTGCCTCAGTGAATGAGGCAGAAAGGATAGAGGTTAATTCCAGACATCAACCTTGGGCTTCCATGTGCCTGTGCACTCATATGGATAGATGGATGGACAGACAGACAAACAGACACACAGACACACAGACAGACACACAGACAGACACACAGACACACACAGACACACACACACACACACACACTGCGAGCATGCAGAAACGCTAGGCTCGGGTGGACTGGGCTCTCTGATGGAGAGACTGCAGCACCTGGAAGCTCAGTGTATGTGAGCTGGGAGACAGTTTGTTGCAAACAGCTGGACAAGGAGGAGGCATTATTACAAACGGAAAGACAATGAGGCAGGGTAAGTATACACAGCTGAACTAGAAGCAGGTTTAGCTGATCTCAGTAGGAAGTCTCTGCAGGGGCATAGTCTGCAGGCCAGAAGCATAGTGGGGAGAATGCTATGGTGGACATTTTCGGCACACGCTCTCTTACAGTCACACATGCACATGGACCACTCGTGTCAACAGCACACACCCACTCAGGTCTTCACACGCTCAGAGGTCCCTCAGATCCCCAAAGAGTCTAACATAGCCCAGGTTGGCCACAAACTCTTTATGTTGCTGAAGATGACCTTGAAATTCTGGTCCCCCTGCCTCCACTCCTGAGCTCTAAGATTACAGGCAAGTGCTACCATGAGGTCTTACTCAGAAACAGTAACTTCTGTTGAGTCAGTCTATTAAGAAAACTCTAAGTAACTGACTAGAATATTAAACCACAGGAAGAGGAGAGCGAGCCTCTGCTGCATGCTTGGCCAATTACTAAATGGAATGTTGATTGAGTAACATTTCAGATTGGCAGATAAATAGCCTGCCCACTAAGTAAAGGACCTGAAGTCTTGAGTAAGGATTCAAACTATTCCTTCCATGTATAATGAACTGCTTGTTCTTCAACATTAGCAAAAACTGCTTCCCTTACAGTTCAAGGTTAAGACCCTCAAGGGCCTCCTGGTCTCTGGGGCCCTGTGATTTTTCTGTCTAAACACAGGTCTGCAGATGCATACACAGAGCATATACTTGGAGGTCAGAAAGCAATCCTAAGGGAGAGTCCCAGGGGCCTCCCACCTACTGTTTCAAACAGTCTCCCAGCCTAGATGTCTCCGCCTTCCACCTCATGGCACTGGGCTCGTTGAGGGGCTGCAAAGCTGGCCTTTTACACTGGTTCTGGGGATGCAACTTGGGGTCTTCATGAGCACCCTGAACCTCCTAGTTTGGGGTTCACAAAACTAAGCGGAGGATAGGGGAGGAGGAATCACCCACATGCCCATCATGTGATTAGGCAGAAACCTCTTGTGGCAAATCCATCACAGACTATTACTCAGCTCAAAAAAAAAGGGAAGGGATATGCTGTATTGTGGTGGGGTGGTACACAGCTATAACCCCAGCATTTAGGAAGCTTAGGCCGGAGGATCATTAGTCCAGGCTAGCTCACACAGCTCAAGCTCCTGTCTTCAAAAAAAAGGGGGGGGATACTAATATGACAAATTTACACAAAACGTGGATGAACGTTCCATGTGCAAACTATGAAAAGACAGCAGCAGAATAGACTGCATAATTCCACTCAGGAACTACCCCAAAAAGCAAGCAAAACCTAAGAACATATGAAGTAGATTAGCAGTTGCCAGTGGTTATACAAAAGACAATAGGAAAGGGCTCTGAATATACTTAAAAACGCGAATTGGGAGCTGGAGAGATAGCTCAGAGGTTAAGAGCACTGGCTTCTCTTGTAGCGGACCTGGGTTCAGTTCCTGGAGCCCACAATGGGCAGCTAGCTCACTACTGCCTGTAACTCCAGTTCCAAGAGTCCCAATTCCCTGGACACATACTTGCACAGACATTAACAGCTAAAAAGACTTTTAAAATACTTTTTTAAAGACACCTAAAAAAAATACTGAAATAACTTCAAGGTGTGAAGCTGGCCTCAAGTGGAGAAGCTTACGGTCTACTCATATTTCAGTAAAACTTCGGGCATGGGACTGGGGCCACAGCAGGAACAAAACCCCAGCTTCCATCCACCACCACACAAACCAGGCATAATAGTGCACAACTATATCCCAGCATCGGGAGGTGGAAGAATCAGGAGTTCAAGGTCATCCTCATCTACCATATGTTCTAGAGCCGACCACAGGAGTCCCTGCCTGAAAAACAAGCAAAAGCTAGCGAACTGTGACTGGGAGATTACTATTAACATTGTTTCTTCTAAGATGAGCTCTTCAGTCTTGGGGCACTGTACTGATGAGCACTGCAGATGGCTTTGGGTAGCTGCACGTACACCCACCCTCACCAGGCCCCTTAATCCACCATTGTAACAGCTCTGTCCAGGCCTGTCCTGCTCAGCCCATGACTCTCGGGGTCTGGACTGCCACAGCAGGCACTGGCACCTCTTTACTCTGACTCGTTTTCAACGTGGAATAATGGTTTTCTGAAGAGGTGAATAAAGCACTTCACTATACAGCACCCCGAATAGCTCGGATTAGCACCACCCACAAAACAATGTAAATTAAAAAATAATATGGTAATTAGAGTCTAAACGGCTAGCACTCAGCACCCACTTCCAGTGTGATCGCCCTTCATCCTTAAGTCTCCTTCCCCAAGGCAGACTGTCAGGTGCACGCACCTGCACGTGCTGATGTACATAGGTGCCTACACACCTACACACATTGTGTATGCACTGTCAGTAAACACATCCAAACACACTCCTGTGTGTATATACCTCTGGGTCCCCAGAACTGTCTCACAGCCCTCTAACATGCTCCTCCATCTAGATTCGTCCATTCCCTCCTCTGCTGTCCAGACCTTGCCCCTGGAGCTACTTTAAACCTCCCTTCCAGTCAGTGTCTGCCCTATAATGTTTCTATGTCTTTATTAGTCACCTATACAACTCTCCAAGCACATTTTTACTTCCCTGATGCGGAATCTTCAGCAGGCAGAGACAAGGAACCCTGGCAAGTGAATGAAATTTCAAAACGAGCTCAGATGGATGGCAGGAATTCAGAAGAACCTGGACTGGGGCAATAGTTCAGCTCAGCATACATAAAGTCCACCCCTGGGTGTGGTGGTGCCCACCCAAAATCCCAACACTCAGGAGGTGGGCAACAATCAGTATTCAAGGCCAACCTGGGCTGTATGAGATCTGTCTCAAGACAAAAACGAAGAGCTGTGGCAAGCGTGTTGCAATGGGACCAGGAAGTTTGCTTTGGTTTAGGGGGTTGTTTTTGTGGAAGTGAGACAGGCTATTTGCAGGGGTGGGTGGATCTGGGACAGACAGAAATGAGACATGGGGAGCAGATCCCGGGACTTGCCTGCCCATTTCTTACACACTGAAATGAGGTACAGGGTTACAGAATCTCAGAAATCTAACTGATGAGGCTTCAGGTAGCTCCAGGGAGAGCTCTGGCCCAGAGTACTAAAGATTGGAGTTCAATCCCCAGCAACCCCTCAGAATAATAAAGCAACAGAACCAAAAGATGGCTCAGTGAAAAGAAAATGCTTATCACCAAGCCTGCTGACCACCTGACTTTGATTCTCAGACTCACAATGTGGAAGGTGAGAACTACTCCTGAAAGCTGTTCTCTGGCCTTCACACATGTGCTGTAGCAGGCGCATGTCCTCCCCCTGCCACCACAATAAAATAAATCTATAAATATGTTAGTAGTTAAAAAAAAAAAAACAGGTAAGATACAACTGATGAGTGGGTTTTTTTCTGAAGCCATTAAAAGTTTTCCCGACAGGACCAGCCAAGGGGAAGTGAACGAACCACATAACATACCCAGGCAACTTGGTTTGCTCCAGCAAGGGCCTGTTTCGCTCTGTGACCCAAAGCGAGCATTTCTGCAAACCCAGCTATGTAAATCTTTAATCTTATCACTGCATGCACACAGCCTTTCTAAAAAGTAGGCCTTTTACTACTGAAAACCAAGTAATCACTGGTCAAACAGGTTGATCCAGGCTGAAAAGCTCCAGGTCTGCCCCTCCCCTTCCCTACAGCAGAGGGAGGCTGAGGCATCTTGCTTGGGGGTGGAGGGGGGACTCTTGTCTTTCCTACCACATAAAGTGTTGACCCAGACAATCAACTCCCCCAGTACACCACAGGACAGAGACCAAAAAACGGGAACAAGCATAACATGGGGGCAGGAGAGGAACCAAAACACACTCTGCTTTCTGTTCTAAAATACCAAATGCACTAATCTCCCCTCCCATAGCTGAGGCTTAGGTCAACTACAGTCTGGAAGCACCAGAGAGCCAGGAGTGGTGCTTCACGGCTGTAATCCCAGTGCTGAGAGGGAGGATCACAAGCAGGAGCCAGGTCAGCCTGGGCTACAGAGTCAGACCTTGCCTAAAATAAAAAACAAAAAACTAAAGGTGTGTATGTCTGTATATGTGCACTTATAGATGAATGGATGGATGAACAGAAGGACCGATGGATCAAAGGACAACAGAAAATTCTACATTATGAGAGAAAGGTAACATTCACTAACTTTTCAAAACTACTGCTAAGTCCAGCTCCCGGGTGTCCAACGCCCTCTTCTAGACGCAGCAGGCACCTGCTCTCTCACATGCACACACACAGACACAACTTAAAAAGCTAAGAAAAGTAAAGCTTAAAAAGAAAAAGAAAACAATGCCCAATGACTTGAATGGTTTGGTATTAGGATCCTTTTCTCCAAGTTCATAGGAAATACCTTTCCGCCATGACATGCCTCTGCTGCCTGTATGCTGGTCTCTGTAAGAGTTCAACCCTACAGAGGCTCCCAGCAGCTCTGATCTGTGCCCCAGTTGACAAACTGTGCCCAGTCTTGTACATAGTTTCCCTGGCACCCAGTCACACTCATGGACTTGCTTGGTATCTATGGCTGCAACATCAGAATTGTGTAGTTGCAACAGGGACCATATGGCTACTAAGCATAAAATATTTACTATTCGGGCATTTTAGGAGTTTGTATGTAAACCCCAAGAATCTAAAGGAAACACATTCCCAAAATATTGCACCACCTTTTGGGTATGTATTTGTTTCTTTACAGAATTTGAAACACACACAATTTGGAATAGTTCATACAATGTGTAGCCACCAAACTTAGACCAGATGTAAGTACAACACAGTGAACCACAGGCAACTCAGGAAGCATTTCTCTGTTGGCATCTACTGGAAAGCATCAGCAGGATAAGGGGAAGGAAATGAGAGAAAACTTGCAGGGGTCTCTCTAAGAATCTGGACTCCCACAGGTCAGCCAGCTTGGCCTGGGCTCAGAATGTTCCTGTGAGAATGCTGGGAGGGAGAGAGGAGCGGAGCACCTTCTTGAGGCCTCACACACCTAGACAGTTGGGGCTACACAGGAATTAGGATGCCCCTAATCCATTCCACCTGCAAACCCCAGTCATGCCAATGTTGGAAACCACACCAAGAAAAGATCTCTCTGGAATGAGCCAGAACCCACTATGGTGACACATGCAAACAGAAAGAACCCATCTCAGGGGTGAAAAAAACACCAGGGCCCCAACCCCATGTCAGCTGTCCGAGCGAAGGTTCTATAAGGACTGGTCTTTGCAACTTTAGGTACAGACAGCTAGGAAGGTGGCCCAACTAACTCAAAATATCAAGGAGGCTCAAAGTCACAGCCTCCTTCAAATACAGCCTGTGTCCTGCCAGCTTCCTTTCCTAGCCATCCCCACCATCTCTAACTCTCTGGAGGATCTCCAGCATGACAGACCCCAGAGTAAATCAGGAGTTTCTGTCCTTGCCACCCAGGATGGGTCACTAGGCTTATAAGATCTCCAGCCATGTACTCCCTCTGCCCTCAGTGTGTGGTGGCTCCAAACTCAAGTATGCAAGCCCCAGACTATACAGCTCTCTCTGCTACACCAGGACAATAGGCAGGCGAGGGTATGGAAATTACTAACTCAGTTCCACTGTCACACTTGGGCTCTTTATCACATGGGTGTCAAGAGGGGAATTACTCAATTTCTCTGGACCTTAATCTTCCCACCTGCATCATGAGGACACTGCTACTACATTCAGAACTGTAGACAGAGCATCCCCAAAGACTACAGAGTCACTGACAGCCTCAAGTGTTCCTGGCTGAGGTTTGACAAAGTACCACCCTACCAGACTCACACTATAAACAAGCCAAGGTCCTTCACAATCTGCCTAGTCAAGTCTTTACAGGTTCCTGTTTAGCCAATATTTAAAACAATCCCTGAACATCATACTGAAATACTAGGTAGGGTTTCCAAGCATAGATGGCAAGGCTGAGCCATCTCCCCAGCCCCTTGGCATGTATTTCTTCTTTAAAACGATGGATGTGAGTGGCTATGTGGGTCCTCTGCAAGAGCAGGAAGCATTCTTAGCCACTGAACAGCCCTCTCTAGTCCCTAGACACATACTTCAATAGGAAAAAAGAAAAAAGAAAAAAAAACCCAGTCTAACTTGAACTGAGACGAGAGGCCAAGTCTTCAACTGCGAACTGAGTATATCTCACCCTGCTAACAGCTTAGGAGCTTAGGGGCTTTGGATGTGGCTTGGTGGATGCTTGTCTAGCAAACACAAGAGTTTTGTCTGGACCTGGGTTACTAAGCAGTTAGCCCAGAATTAAGACATCATGAATCAACAACCAGAAGCTGTGTCCATCAAACTTAGTTGTCTACCAGGTGCTGGTGATGGGGTCTGGCAGGAAACAAGCTCTACATTCCTCGAGGAGCTTGGACTTGGTGCTCATGCATTCACTGTCCTCAGGGAGGTTGTGTGGATCCTAAGTATTGTGAATAATGAGAACTGACCTCCTCTCCCACCCCTCTTCCTAGTGTCTGTCAGAACTGATTTTATTCCCATCAGGTAATACACACCGGCTCTGGTGACACTCCTTGACCTGACCACACCACATCACCCATGTGACACATAGATAGAGGGCTGGGAATGCACACGTGGGCAGGAACAAGCATGACACAGCAGGAGGATGTAGATAGAGCATCCCCAATCGACCTACGGGGAATGACAGTGAGAGCTCAGCTGCACACTCAGAACACACTGCTACTCTCTGCCCACTCCTTCCAGGATGTATGAGCAGCCTCAGTGTTCCTGAAACCATCGTATTTAGGAAATGTTCCCCCAAAGTGAATTATGAATCAATCTAATTAAAAGCTGCCTTCAGCTCGGCACAGGCTTCACTCTCCTCCCATGTCAGAGCCCCTCACCCACTGCTTCCAGCTTTTGTTACAGAAATCAAGTGAGAATATGCCAAGTAATTACCACCATAGTGATGTGTGTAGTCTTACCTGGGAGAAGTGTCAAAATGTCAACAAAATCAGCAAAGTCAGTGCCCCCATAATGACAATAAATTACTGTGAGTGCTGGAGTCTTCTAAAGATGGCACCCAAATCCCAATGCAAATCTGCCATTTCATGCCTAAAATTTCCATACAGAAGTTACTGTGTACCAAGTTAAGTTTGTGCTTCCACTCTGCTCATATGAGAGAGTTCACTTAAGGAACCTGACCAGAAAAATGAGCCCACTTTAAAATACATACACTGAGTACATTTCTGTATAATTTTTAAAGATTAATTTTTACTCTATTATTTATGTGTATATGTGTATGTGTGTGTTGAATGTGCATACATGTACTCAAGCGAACGTGGGGTCAAGAAGAGGTCATGGAATCCCTTGCAGCTAAAATCACAGGAGGTTGTGAGTCACCTCTGGAAGAAGAGAAGCAAGTGCTCTTCATAGCTGAGACATCTCTTCAGCCCTGCTACCCATGACAAAGAAAACTACATACCCAGGCTGAATGGAGATAAGCAGCCAAGTCTTCAATTGTGAGGTGATTATAAATAAATTTGCTACAACAAAAAATTTTAGGAGCTGGAGATGTGGCTCATCTGGTAGCGAGTCTGCCTGCCTACAGGAACAGTGTCCAGAACTCTATCCCCACCACCACTTTAGGCTGGGTATGACGTACACCTGAAATCCCAACACTCAGAGAGTAGAGGCAGAGGATCAGAAGATAAGGATCATCTTTGTTACATGGCTAGCCTGGGCTACATCCGTTCTTATCTCAAAGACACACACAAAACTCCCTAACTCATCATGAATTGCTCGACTGAAATTTATACACAAAATCAACAACTATAAGCAATTAAAAGATGAAAGTCATGTGAGTTGTTCTTTTATTTATTTATTTATTTCTATTATTTGTTTGTCTTTTTAAGACTTTCTCTATGTAACCCTGGCTGTCCTAGAACTCACTCTGTAGACCAGGCTGGACTCGAACTCAGAGATTTGCCTGCCTCTACCTCATGAGTGTTGGGATTAAAGGCATGTGCCACCCCAGCATGTGAGTTGTTCTTAAACTGACTCTTACCTGTCAGTAGTCTTAAATATTTCAGGGATGTAAACTCAAAATATTAGAAATTCACTGAGGACTCAACTAAAACTTCATAGTAACACCTTTTGTAAGATAGGAAATCAACAGAAACAATGAATAGCTTCTCTACCATAAAGAAAAAGGCTCCTATTAAATGGAAATACCGCTGAAACTCAAAAAGCTCAGGGTGGTGTGTATATATATATATATATATATATATATCAGCTTAATTTTTAAATCATTCCACAGATAATTACCAACTACAACTTTAGCTCCTTATTGAATCTAAGAACATTGGAATGTTAACATATCAGAAAATCTAAGGAGTACAGACCACTGTCCAACACATCCTCTGAAAGGTTTGCATAAGGCACAGAAACACAGGTTCGATGGACTAGTGCCCAATGTATCAACTGTGAGCTTTCCCAAGCCCTAAGTAGTGCTGACAGCTCGGTGAAAATCTCCAGTGTGGACTGGGGGTGGATGTAGCTCAGTATCACAGACTGTCTTGCACACACTAAGTCCTAGGCTTGATTCCCCAGCACTGCACAATGGGAGGGAGGGAGGGAGGGAGGGAGGGAGGGAGGGAGGGAGGGAGGGAGGGAGGGAGGGAGGGAGGGAGGGACTAGTGGGTGGATGGGTGTGTGTCTTAAACAAGGAAAAAGCAAGCCCTTTCTAACTCGGCCTCAGTATGAATCCTATCTTCAGGATGGGCCTTGATGTCATATGGAGGGCTCACCTAGCACTGGTTGCCATTGATAAGCTTTCCTTACAGCCAACCATCACCCGAAACCCCACCCATGTACAACTCAAGCACTCCCAGAATTTCCTCTTTGCAGGACCGGGTACTTAGCTCAGTCAGTGGAGTGCTTGCCTAGCAGGCACAAAGCCTTCAGAGTTTGATCTCCAGCATTCCATAAACCAAGCACGGTGGTGCACACCTGGAATCCCAACACTGCTGATGTAGAGACAGGAGGCTCTGGACATTCATGGCTATCCAACAAATTAAGAGGCTAGCCTGGACCACATGAGACCTCATATCAAAAAGCATACTAAACCCAGACCACAGCAGTACATAACCCTAGAGAAAACCCAGGGGTCCACATTTCTGCCCAGTGTAACCTACTGACCAATGCCATTTTAGAGCCTTTGGAATAAGGGCTGTGGTCCCCAAACTACAGAGGCAAGGGGTCTCTGGTGAATTTTTGATCACTCTGGATCACCCCTCAAAAATACAATACTGGGGGTGGGGGTGGGGGTGGGTAGTGTTCAGACAGCAGCCCTCCCTTGGACCAGATCTCTGCATAACACTGGATGACTTTCAAATACAAATGACCAGCAGGCCTCAACTGTGGGGGAACCACTGACCCAGGTGCCAGGTGTCACTAGGCAGCAAACAAGTAGAGACAGATAATGCTGCGGGAGATTTTTAAAGTTCACCAGCATGGAGTCACCCACAGAGCCCAGGTGGTCGATGGGCAGCAGCTCTCCTACAGTGTTTACACATAGGACACTGAGTCTTACTACATAAAATTCAAAGGGGTGAGACGAGAGAGAGATGGCTCAGCTAAGGACACTGGCTACTCAATGGACCCAGGTTTGATTCTCAACAACTACACAGAGGTTCACAACCATCTGTAACTCCAGTTCCAGGGCATCCAAAGTCCTCTTCTTGCCTCCATGGACACTGCAAGCACATGGTACACAGACATACATGCAGGCAAAAAAAATCCATACACATAAAATAAAATAAATAAATCTTAAAAAACAAAAGCAAACGCAAAATGGCCCAAAACTGACCCTGGTTGATACTCAGCATATGAATAACTAGGCAATCTCAGCTCAAACAGAAAGAAAAAGGTGCAACATGTAAATAATGATTGTAAGAGGGCTGGACCAAGGCCAGGTGATGGTGATGCACACCTTTAATTCCAGGCACAGGTCGTGGATCTCTTGAGAGTTCGAGGCCAGTCTGGTCTACAGAACCCTGTTTCAGGAACTCTGAAGTTTTTGACGGCTGGTAGCTTTGCCACCTTAAAGTAACAGACAAGGCAAAGCTCTGTCACAAAACAGATTTCAGAAACAGGTATTCTAAAGTTTATCTATATAAGATGGCAATATAATAAAATAAGTTGAGACATAAAGTATGCTCCAGGTTTCTCTTTCATTATACTACTTTTCATAGTCTTAACATTAATCAATAAAGTTCTGATAAGCTACTAATCTAACTCCAACAGAGTGCTAAACTACTATACCACTATATGATCATAACTACAAGCTCAAAATTAAGGTACTTTTCATTGTGCTAAAAATATCTGTCAATTTTTTAAATGTTAATACTTTCAACCAAGTCTTTTCTAACACAAATATCCTGCTGATATGTCTAATACTTATGTTTTCACAAACTCAAAGGATTCTTGTAAGTTCCAGAAAGCCAAATTGGACCCATCCAAACAGGTCAGATTCACTCCAGATATTATTCAACCTCTCCCTGGTCCCGGGACTCACTTCTCTCATCTTGGGACCCCTCGGGAACCCCTCCCTCATCTTACAATCTTCCCCTCAAGTTTTTTTAACCTAACTTTGTCCTCTACTCTGCTAACATCTTGCCAGATCTACAGAGATGCCAGAGTTCCAGACAGCCAGGACTACAATAGAACAACCAGCTACTCCACATGTAACAACACCCCAGCTTTCTCAGGTTCCCCCAAAGATGATTGACACCCCCAGGTCAGCAGGAAGCAGTCTTAAGAACTCAACGAACGTCCTTAGACCTGCCACGTCTAACATCCCCACCTCTTTTTAATCATAAATAAAGGTGGGAATGAAAGGTTCAGGCAACACTCTGGCCAGCCCTCAAAACACATAAAGCAAAGTGTGACCGAACTCTAAGAGAAACTGAAAAATCTAAACTAGCAGCAGGAGATGTCAACATTGTAATAACTAGGACTGAAGCCATGCAATATATGTTCTCTGGTCATGGAATTAAATCAGGAAGCAATATGAGAGGAAAGTCTTCAAACACTTGGACATTAAACACCACACCTCTAAACAATCCTTGCATGACTCATGTGTAGCGGTCAGAAGGCAACTTTTGGAGCTTGGTTTTCTCCCTCCGTTCTGCTAAGGTGTGGACTCTCTGTTCCCGACAATGCTGCATTTCTGACTAGCTGGTCCTTGAGTTTTAGGGCAACTCTCCTTACTCCACCTTCCATATCTGCATAGGAATGCTGGAATTACAGATGTGCACCACCACATCTGCTTTTCTACAAGGACTCCAGGGCATGCACAGCAAGTACTTTTACCTGCTGAGCCATCTTGCTACCTACCCTCCCTTCATAGAAAACAATTAAGATTAAATTCTTTAATGGAAAAGAAGAAAAGTCATAAACCATGAATCTAACCTTATACTGTAAGAAACAGACAAACAGAGCTGGGTATGGCCATTCACACCTTTAGTCCCAGCACTTTGGAGGCAGGGGCAGATGGATCTCTGTGAGTTCAAGACCAGCCTGGTCTACAAGAGTTAGTTCTAGGACAGCCTCCAAAGCCACAGAGAAACTCTGCCTAGAAAAGACAAAAGAAGAAGAAGAAACAGAAAAACAGAGCTGGGCATGGCCATGCACACCTTTAATCCCAGTACTCGGGAGGCAGAGGCAGGAGGATCTCTGTGAGTTTGAAGCCAGCCTGATCTACAGAGAGAGTTCCAGGACAGCCGGGGCTGTTATACAGAGAAACTCCAAAGAAAAACTAAAGTCACACAGTAAGAAACTCCAAATTGAGCTTAAGTGGAATCCCAGAAAGAGAAGAGGGGGAAAAAAGAGGGTAGAGGCAACAATGGAGAAATTGTGGCTAGGAATCTTCAAGAAGACTGGCCTCTATCAAGCCTGGGCTATGGCTCAGCCTATAAAACACCTCAATGTGAGCATGACAACCAGAGTTCAGATCCCCAGCACCCATGTAAAATACCCGCACACCCAGTACCCAGGATTCAAAAGCAGATCACGGGGACTCACTGGCCAGTCAGCATAGCTGACCCATTGAACTCTGAGTTCCGTAAGAGACTGTCACAAAAGAGAAGCTGAAGAGTGACAGAGGAAGACCTCCAACACTGACCCCTGACTACACATACACTTAAGGAAACATACACACTATGAGTCTGTGTATTCAAAAAGTCCATGCAGAATAAGCAAAAAGAAGTATGGACCTATCTAAGACACAGCTGAACTTCAGATAATGAACCCAACAAAGTCCTAGAAGCAACCACCGGAAGGAAGGCTCTTCCCAAGCACCCCTGACCATCTTCCCATGAGCATCCTGAAGCAGCCACTGCAGGCCTCAAATTCGCTACGCTGCACAACAGCTTTCAACAGTCAAGCGGACCTCGTAAGAACCTTCCAGCCCAGTCCTAAATTAGCCATGCAGCAAGTCATTACCATCAGGAAAGACTTTTATCTGAAGCAGAAAGAACAGTGCTAGTTCTGAGTTGTGTTACCATTGCACACAGCAGCTTCCCTGGGGATCGGTGACGAGCTAGGTAAGCTGCCTAGCCCTGTTAGAACAGCATCGTTAACTCAAGAGTCAGAGCCTGGGAGTCAACAGTGGAAATGCTCTATTAATAGTCGAGCTGAGACTTGAAATAGAAGACTAGAAAGGAAGTATTCACAGCTGCAGTGAGACATCTATGTCCTGGGAAGCAACAAGAACATATAGAACCAGAGATGCAGCGAGGTCATCCTTCCTAAGTTATCCAGAGATCTCCAGACATGAATAGCGGTCCACAACAAATGTTCTGCGCGTGCGCGCGCGCACACACACACGCACGCGCGCGCACACACACACACACACACACACACACACACACACACACACACACACACACACGAGACCTGGACTGATGTGGGAGTGTCTCCATCAATCCATTCTCCATCTTATTGTTCTGAGGTGGAATCTCTTATTGAACCTAGAGCTTGCCATTTGGGCTAGGCTGGTTGATTAGTGAGCCCAGGATCTGCCCCGCTCCACCTCCCCAGTACTGGGATTATACATTTTCATGTGGATGCTGGGTCCAGGTGTGGGTCCTCAGGCTCCCACAGCAGCAGAGTGCTCCAGCTCAGGTTTAAACTCTATAAGACAGTGTATACTCATATCCCAAACCAGACAGCATGCATACACATACTAAACAATGTACAGTCCATCTTGTAAGTGGAACTCTAATGTTTCAAACCCATGCTATGAAAGAAGTGATAAACAGCAAAAGGTACTCGATTCATATTTTCTTTTTTGTGTTGCCACATATATACATACAAGTTCAAAGACCTTGAGTGACACTATTGTGAATACTTGAATTTTTTTAAAAAAGGTGATGGGACTAGAGAGATGGCTCGGTGGTTTAAGTACACTTGGTGCTCTTTCAGAGGGGACACACACACACACACACACACACACACACACACACACACACACACACACACACACACACACACACACACAAAGACCCAAAGAAGCCAGACAAGAGCATTGGATGCCCTGGAGCTGGCCGTTAGATGTGAGTGAGTGAGCAGAGTTCTTGCTCTCCACACACAGCACTCGTGGAACAATCTACCATGTGCATATATATATATATGGGCCCCTTTCCTAGGATTCCTACGAATCAAATATTAACTTCACTCCAATACAGAAACTTCTCAAAAGACACAGACACAGAAGAGTATTTAGAATGAATATCACTGTGCCAGCTAAAGGTGTTTGCCATCATCTACTGCAGTAAACACATGGCCTTCATGTTAAGACATGACAAAGCTGAAATCTTTTACAGGTAGATATTACGTCAGGCACTAATTTCAATCCATGACTCAGGATACCTTAAATATATGGATGGAAACCACAATCCTTTCATAACCAGACTTTACAAACAAACGGATACCAAGATGTGACAGACACACAGTTTCCAAAGCTGTATACACCTTCCATTTAAGGCAAGGACCATCTCATCTGTGCTTTCCTGTAAATTCAAGGACACTACCTGGTTTGATGGTAACTGCTCTCACAGCCAGTGACAGCACAGATTGAAACACAAGCTCAAAAAGGAAACCTCTCAGCTAGGCAGTGGTGGTGCACACCTTTAATCCCAGCACTGGGAGGCGGAAGCAGGTGGATCTCCAAATTCAAGCCAGCCTGGTCTACAGAGCTAGTTCCAGGACAGCCAGGGATACACAGAGAAACTAAACAAAACAAAAAGATAAAATCCCTCTGTTAATGGAGAGGATGACTGAAGTTTGGATTCAGGTGTTTTTTTCCTTTGAGACAGGGCCTCAACTATGCAGCCCAGGCCACCATCAATTAACTGGTACTAGGTAACTATTATTATCCCCAGGTTCACATGAGGAGACTGAAGGACTGAGACACTAAGGAAACTGAGTAATCTACCCAAGATGGCAGTGCTAAGGGGTCTAAGTTTGCTTGTTGCTTATTAATTTTTACAGTGCTGAGGATGTAATCTCCATACTAGGCAGGTATTCTATCACTGAGCCACACCCTAGCCCCTCACTGGGGGATTCTAGGCAGGAGCTCTACCACTGAGCTACACCCCAGCCCCTCACTGGGGGATTCTAGGCAGGAGCTCTACCACTGAGCCACACTCCAGCCCCTCACTGGGGAACTCTAGGTAGGAGCTCTATCACTGAGCTATCCCCCAAGCCCCTCACTGGGATTCTCAGGAAGTGGCCCTGCTACCAAGAATCTGAAATCAAGCAATCCAGCTCACGCTGTGTTCATAACCAGGTGTGTTCTGCTCTTCAAGTGTGTTTTTATAAAGACAGACATTTGAGTTCTAATCACATATTTTAAGCTTTCACTGCATTTCAAAGATGAGACCTAATGACAAAAGGAATTCACCACACAATTGGGTTTCCATAAACATTGATTTCCACTACTGTTTCTCTCCCAGGAGCACAGGGACTCCAAACCCAAATGACCCCTCATCCCTCGGCATACAAATGCCAGCTACTTCCCAGCTGTGTCTTTGCCACCTCCTTTTCCTAATGTGTATCCCTCCCAGCCCCCACTTCATACCCTTGTGACATTCTCCTCCTGGATTGTCATCTGCTACTTCCCTGAATCCCTTCACCAGTGGAGAACTGTAGAAAGCACCGACTTTCAAAGTCTCTCCTATTGTCAAGGGACTAGTGCACCAAGTGGTTGTCAATTCATCACTACTGAAGTTAGAGATATCAGAGTGTTCAAACTTCTCTAGAGATGTGATCCCTAAGAAATCACGTGGAAAATATCAAAAATTAGAGGAGTGTTCCACCCATCATTAAACTGCTCCAAGTCTTCTGTAAATCCAAATTTAAATACCTACTACTAAGACACACTGTGTGATTTGTGGAACTTTAACATTTATCATAATGGGTCCTTTTATGGCCTGAATGTACAGTATGTGAAATGAAGAGCGAAATTTGGGGGAAAGTGTTTGAAGTATTTGGTAAACACTGAGAACACAAGGTCACAAGGACCACAGGAAAACTAAAGTTTTGGCCACCACAATAGCAATAGCAGGGGTAAGCATGTGCACTTGGGAGTGGAGGGAGGGCATGGGAGTCCAGCCTGCCAGGTGGCTGGCTCTCTAAGAATTCTAAGGCCTTGGTTTGGGAATGTAGCTCAGTAGGTAGAGTGCTTGTCTAGCATCCACAAAGCCCATGAAGGTTCCTGAGTTCAAGGCTAACCTGGACCACATAGTGAGTGTACATTCCCTATCCAAAAAAGTAAATAACTGGGGACTGAGGAGGGGGTGGGGGGAGCAGTCAGAGACTATGAATGAATTCTAGGTCCTTCTGCCTTCTTTCCCTTTCAGTTGGCCTTCCTCAGATGACTCCAAAGCTGTCACTTTCTGGCTGTCGGCCATCATTGCATGATCCCCAACACTCCTGCTCTATGAATGAGAATGAATGCACTTCCCCAAGTGTCTTAGGATTCACTGCTGTGATAAAGCACCATAACCAACAGTAACGTGGGGAGGAAAGGGCTTATTTCTGTTTAAAACTCTCAGATCATAGTCTAGCACTGAAAGAAATCCGGGCAGGCACCTGGAGGCAGGAGCTGATGTAGAGGCCATGGAGGGAAGCTGCTTACTGGCTTGCTCTCCATGGCTTGCTCAGCCTGCTTTCTTATATATCTCAGGACCACCAGCCCTGGGGGTGGTGCCTCCCACCATGGGACGGGACCCTCTCACATCTGTCATTAATCAAGAGCAGGCTCTACAGGCAATCTGATGGAGGCATTTTCTCAGTTGAGCTTCCTCTTCCAAGTTATATAACTAGTTTGTGTCAAGCCAGCCCGGAAGTAAATGTGGCAAGATGGAAGAAATCCTAACTCTGCTTTAATTACCAACTGAAAGAAAAAAATAACATTAGAATCTGTGGCAAGTGTTTAATGACAGTACATCCCTGTGTCACCAGAAAAAACAAGACTGAACCAAAGTGACTGGTGACCCACACGAGATCATCTAAGAAGTGGACACAACAGTCTTATACACACACACACACACACACACACACACACACACACACACACACACAGGAGGTCACTCACAATGGGCAGTATATTGTTTGAAGGAAACTGAAGCTTGACAATGAAAAACAGGATCAGAACTTGAAATAAATCTTGACTAGGTTTTCTGGCTCCTCATGACCCAGACACATGAGCTGTTCATGGAAACCCCCAGTCTCATATCCTCTACAAATGGGGACAACTTCCCTTGAACACAGAGAAGGTGAGTGTCAACCCCCAGCAGTTCCCAGCAGTAAGCAGCAAGCTTCCATCAAAAAGTTCAGGAAGCAAGAAACACCGGGCTTCCCCTGAGCTTGTTAAAGCCAACTCAAAGTGACCTTTGTGATCAAAGACGTGACCTTTACTGCCTCCCAGGTCTTAGTAACAATAAAGAACTGTTAAAGGCAGTTTCTGCTCATCTTACCAACAAGCTTGATTGCATGGACACACAAGTGACCCAGAAAACATGTGACAATCATCCCAAAAGGATGAAAAACAAAGCTACTTGCCTTGTGTAAGAATCCTTAAAACTCACTGCCTACAGACAGCTCCAAATTCAGAAGTCTGAGGAAAAACTATAAAAAAAACCAATAGAGCAAAGCAAGTCACCCCAAGAAGGCCACACCCTGATCACACATACAGGGCACAGGGCCAAAGCCTTGGTGTGGTGTCTGGGCGGTCAGGCAAGAAGCCCACAACCAGGCATCCCCGAGAGGCCTGCACCCAAGACCTGTGACTGAAAGTCTAACAGGCTCACTCACCTTGGAGAATTGTTCCTGTCCCCATCCCACCTCCTGGCACTGAAGTGTGTAAGCCAGGATCTCACACACGTGAGGTAAGAACTTTACCACTGAGCTATACCCCCCAGTCCAAAGGATTCCCCCACAGGAACAGCACTCAACACTGGAAACTACCTCAGTGAGCACCCAGTGAAGGCACTCATTCGGCTCCACAGAGACCCTGCCTTTCTCTGCATGTTCTCCTCATATGGTAACCTTGAAGGAGCAGTGCCACACCAGAGAAGTTTAGCTTTAAAAGGTCTAAAGTAGAGAACATACTGGAGGAGCTAGTTCAGACATCAGTCAGGTAGATTTTATGTAAAGCCACCCAACAAACAAACCAGGGCACTTCTTATTTTCAAAAAGGGTCACCATGATGACAGTGTCAGGACAACAGGTTAGATACAGAATTGTCCCAGACAGAAACAGAAACTATGGCTACCCTAGAAGACACTCCCCAGAAACAAAAAAAAATACTCCTTTTCTGAGAAATAATTTCCCCTGTGCCACAGATGCCACACCATGCCATAATTCACCTCTTATTAAACACAGGATTCAGCATGATGGTCTGAGACTATAGACAAAGGCAGGCCAAGACATAGCAAAGACTTGACCCTGAGTCATTCTTCCAATAAGCTAAAACAGGGACCAGCTCACTCCCTGCTCACTGCAGAGAGAATGGAGGTCCAGCAGCACTGCCCAGCACACAGTCAAGGCTCTGCAAAGCCATCTTTTCTATCTAGTCACTAGAGACACCACTGCCAGACTAATATAATAAGAACAACTTTATTCGGGCCAGGTTCATACTACTAGGAAGTGAATTCTCCCTGCAGAAAATCATTCTGGACACCCAGAAACAGCACGTGAAAAATGGAGCAGGAGCTTTTACGTAGCTACTCGCTCATTTGCTCTCTTCCCCGAACCCACACTGTTATCCACCACTCTTGCCTGTCTGCCAGAACCCAACTGGCCGGCTCCTGCAAAGGACAAGTCCCCATTAAAATATGACGGTTAATCTTGACTGTCTGTCACCTTGGTTGGACTGAAAATCTCCTAGGAGGGTCGGTGAGACAGCTTGTACAAAGCCCCGATCAAACCTAACAGGATACCAGGAAAAAAACAAAAACAAAAAACAGATGCCCAGGAGTTGTTTCTGAGCACTGTGTGTTGTGGCGTGGCCCGTGAGCATGAACATGCTCACACAGACACCTTTTTTTTTTAAATAAGTACCACCCAGAAGATAGGTAAAGCATATCAAGGGCTTTTTCCAGATCACAGGGAACCCAGCTGTTGGGAGGTGTTGCTATGGAAGGAGACACCTGGTCCAGGACATAGTCCCTGGAAGGGGTTAGGTCTTATCCGGGTTTCTTCCAGATGCTGTTCAATTCTATTTCCTGTCCAACATAATGTGAGCTGCTCTGCCCACACCTGCCCACCAAAATGGACTGAAGTTTCTAGAACTGTAAGCAAAATGAGTCCTCCAACCCTGACTGCTTTTCGGGTATCCTGTCAGATGACACGACTGACAGGTAAGGAGGGAGAAAGCATGCTCCTTCCTGTTTCCTGTTTCTGTCAGTATCACACAGCAGCTGCAGCAGCAGATGGTGGCTCCAGCCTCCACCTTCCACCCAGCCTTCCACCCCTCCAAGACACCCTGTAGGCTGAGCTCCAGGCTGTCTTCCCCACCCTGCATGGCTGGAGTCACCAGAGACATCAAACAGCATATGATAAGATCTCACACCCGTCACCATCTTTAAAAACCGGATAAAGAAGACAGAAGAGTGTTCCCAACATGACAAGAAACACATATTTCAACTTAAAAACTAGTGCTGGGCTTCGTGAGAAACAAGAAGCATTTCCATAAAAGTCAGGAGCAGTCAAGGACAGCCCCCACAGGCCTCAGCATGCCCACCACTGCTGATGACTGTCACAGGGTGCTAAGGGCTCAACAGGACACGAGGAAGTGTCAAAAGAAAACATAAGCTCCCCCAACATCTCAGTTTGAAATCATGATTACTCCAAGAACCAGCTGAAGCACTGTTCTGGCGGAGTCTGTAAGAAAGCCAGGTATGTATGTACAGAATCTAGGTTCAAAGTAAATAGGAGATCTCATGCAGAGGGACACTTAGAAAGGTAAGATCCCCAGCTATAAGTTTAAGCGATAACACCGATAGGAATTAAGCTTTGCATATTTAGAATTGTACTTGGAGGAAAACCTAAGCTGTGGAGGGAAAGAGTCAACATTATCATGTTCTTTCCAAATTAACCTAGAAACCTAATGAGGCAAAACAGTGGCCCCACTCTTCTCTAGGAGATGATACCAGTAAACAGCTCAGAGAAAAGATGCTCAGCCTCCTCACACAACAGATGCAGAGGAAGCCTACATGCGGGGCCATTTCTCACATACCAGACTGGCAAAACCCAAGGTCAACAAACAAGCTCTGCAAAGATGGTGAGGAAACAGACTGGGACAAACATACAATCATGCAATGCCACACAAGACTTCAACCATCCAGGGTAGTTCTCAAAGCATATGTGCGTTTGGTTGTGCATCTTTAATGGCCAGCATCCCTCCAGCCCACGGTGCCTTTAATCCAGCAGTCTTGCTCTGGGAGTAGTTTACAGGCACCTGGTCCCGTTGGCAGGTGTTACCCAGCACATCACTGAAGACTGAGTGGTCCAAGAGCACAGGATGAGGTGAGAAAACTCTGGCCCACCCACAGCATTATAAGTGGTCATAAGGATAAGTAAAAAAAGATGAACAAGATCTCCAGGGAAACAGTAAGTGACCAAAGCTGGATAAAAGACAGGAAGGAGACAGGCAGATCTCCATGAGTTCAAGGCTAGACTAGTCTACATAGCAAGCTCCAGAACAGCAAATTCTAGATAATGAGACCATGTCTCAATAAAATAAAATAACCAAATAAATAAATAAAGGAAAATACAGAGGTTGAGTATAAAGCCCAGTACTATAGTTTTGGCCTACAACCTCTTTGTTTAAAATGTTTTCACAAACTACTAACCTATATGGAAGAGCAGTAATGTAAAGATATATACTTTAGTGACAATAACAGGAAAAACAGTAGTATACTTAGCATACTCCCTACAAACTACACCAATGATTTAGGCAGTCAAACTAGATAGTTAAGATTTTTAATTGTCACCCAAAAAATACACACCAAGGAAACAGTTTAAAGTTCATAAGAAAATAAATAAATCAAAATACTATAGTAGAAAATATCCATTTAATATAAACAAAGCAGCAATGGAGGAACAGAGTGATGAAAAAATTTAAGACATGAAAACAAAAGTCAGGCTGAAACCAGGCACAGTGGCACTTGCCTGTAACGGCCATCTAGGCAGCAGAGGCAGGAGGGATTATGAGTTTAGAGACCAGCCAGACTACATAATAAGTTCTTGTTCAAAGATGTTTCTCTTCAATTTATGTGTACATATGTGCCTTCGTGAGTTTATGTGCACCGTGTACACACAGGCGCTCTTGTGGGTTAGAAGAGGATGTCCAATCCCTGGTGTGTGCACACGCACACACACACACACACACACACACAATGACAGGGGAAATTAGAAATACTCTAAAAAGAAAGAAATGAAAGTACAATTATTGAAGGGGTGAGATACAGCAGACACAGTTCAGCAAAAGGAATTCACAGCAGTAAGTGCCTGCATCTGCCAGCATCCTCAAGAACACTAGCAAACTGAATACAACATCACATGGAAAGTGCTATGCACCACCACCAAGGGATTCATCCCAGGAACAAGAATGTCATTCAATATACAGAAGTCAAGGAGTATAATGCATTGTATTAGAATAAAGGGGGGGCACTATGGTATAATCAGAAGCAATACAGAAAAGGCATTTGACAAATTCCCAAACTTCTCCTAATGAAAATACTCAACAGCCTACCAACTGAAGAGAGCACCCTCATTTATATAAAGGGCATCTATGAAACCCACAGCTGACATCACACTCACTGATGAGAGATTCCCTTCTACTAAGAAGACTAGACTGTCTGCTATTGTCAAACAAGAGCCACACAGATTAAAAAGAAACCAAAGGACCCACACAAAAGCTCTCAGAGTGGCCAGTGAATGAGCTCCGTGAAACTACAGAATAACAATAACCCAAATTCAAAAGGACTGCTACACACTAGCAACAGCAACCCAGAAATGAAATGAAGGACAACATCATCTATATTACCACCAAAGAGTTAGATACATACGAACAAACATAACCAGGGAAGACACACACTAAAAATTGCAACCCACCACTGTGAAAAAATCAAAGACTACAGAACAGAAAGATAGCCTATGTTCATCAACAGTCTGAGTCAGTAACAGGGAAATGGTAATACTCTCTCAAACAGTCCACAGAGTCAAACAACCTCTTCCTAAACCAGCAGCCTCTTAGAACAGAAATGGTGCGCCTTCACTAAAATTCATACAAATTACAGGGATTCCAAAACACTCTCGCTAAAATTTATACTGAATTATAGGGATCCCAAACAGCCAAAGCTAGCTTGGGGAAAACAAAAAGAAAACAAAAGAAGAAAAGGGCCTTTCATCCACCATCTCAAAACTTACTGAAAAGCTACAGCAATCAAACAGAGTAGAGACATTACATATTAACCAAAGACAGTGATTATAAAAGAATAACACCCACAAACACATAAACACCCATATACACAGGCACCCATACACAGACACATATACACATAAACATCCAAATACATAGACACCCATACACATAGACACATATCACACACACACACACACACACACACACACACACACACACACGTACGGAAACACACATACACAAACACTCATACATATAGACACACACATACTCATACACATAAATACTCATACACAAAAACATCCATACACATTAACACCCATACTCATAAAGACACATAAACACACATAAAGTAAATTTTAATTACTTTAGAACCTAATATAAAGATGGAGAACATCCAAAAAACAAAAAGACAACTGATTTCTCAAAGAAGACATGCAAATGCCCAGAAAGGCCACAAACTATCATCAGTCACTAAATGAACACCTTAAAGAAATACTTCACACCCATCCTGGTGGCTATAACAACTGAAAAATGAAAACTGACTCAAAACCGAGCAAGTGCTGACGGAGGATGAGCACTGAGACCCCACACAGTGCTGGGGGTGGTGAAACAATGCTGGATGGGGAAAACTGCAGTTCCTCAAAACTGAAAGACGACCCCCCAGTCAGCCACTTCCATGGTCACCAAAAGCAGTAAAAACAAGCTCATACAGGCTGCCCACAGACACTCAGTAGCATCCTAGGCCAAAAGTACAAACACCTGCAATGTCAACAAACTAACTCATGGATAAGTGTGATTTATCTGGACGGTGGGGCACTATTCACTCATAAAAAGGAGTACAGTGTTTGCAGTGGTTCTTGCCCATAAACACAGTAATCGGGAGGCTGAAGAGGGAAGATCATGAGTTCAAGGCCATCTTGGACTGTGTAGCAAGACCTGGCAATGATAAGATTCCAAGCTGAATGAAACCTGAAAGCCTGCACCAGTTAAAGAGGCCACATGTTACACAATCCTGTCGTTATGAAATATCCAGGATAGGCAGGGTCTTACAAACAGGAATCACATTAACTGTCACCAGGACTGGGGGGTGGGCAATGAGTCTGCCTAAGGTATCCTGGTTTGGGGTTTCTTTTTGGGAGGGGTGTCAATAAGAATGTTCTAGAGTGGCATTTTTCAGCTTGTGGGCCATTACCCCTTAGGGATCAAACAACCCTTTCACAGGGGTCACCAAAGACCATTGGAAACACAGATATTTACATTTGATACATAACAAGTAGCAAATGACAGTTATGAAAAAAGCCATGAAATGACTGTCTAGTTGGGGTCAGCACAGCATGAGGAACTGAAGTAAAGGGTCACCGTCAGGAATGTGGAGAACCACTGCCCTTAAAGTAGCGCTGCAGAGACAACTCCCGAGCACTGGACATGAACTACACAGTGAATATTTTTAGATTTATTTATTATTTTGTGTGTGTGACTGTTCTGCTGGAATGCACATCTGCAGACTGTGCACGCTGAAGGTACAAGCGGTGTAAATGGGCCAAGATGAGCACTGGGAACTGAATCCCGACACCCCTGACTGTTGAGCCATCTCTCTGGCACCTCACCTCAAGTTTTAAAAACATCAAATTGCAACATCTTGCACTGATACAAGATTTCTTAGATCCAATGAGTTAAAGTAGCAAGGTACAAATCTGTAATAGTATACCCCCCAGAAGGAGGGGGGGAGGAAGATAAGATGAACAGCGGCAGTTGCTCCTGGCAAGAGTAGGTTGCAGGCAGGGCCAAGCATGAAGACACTGCCAACAGCCCACCTCACAGCTTCAACACTGTACTGTGGATACACTGCCCTACCCCCAAAGCAAATGGACCTTTTTTGAAAGAATAAATATTTAAGTAAAGGGGAATTACAGAATGAAAACTGGGCTCATGGGAAGGCTGTTGACCCAGGCTAGGAAAACAATGGGAATGAGAGTCTGTGTGTTTACTGAGCAGCCATGGACCTCGGGACAACTCTCAAGAACCTGGTCAGACAGGCACTGATCACACCTTTAGTCCCAGCACTCCAGAGGCAGAGGCAGGCGAATCTGTGAGTTTGAGACTAGCCTGGTCTACTGAGTGAGTTCCAGAGAAACTTGAAAACAAACAAACAAAATAAAAAACCCCACCTGCCTAGGCAATTCCCACAGGCACATGGCAAAACTCAGGTCTGTGTGAGGGAGCAGCAGGTCAGGCCTTCTCTAAGCCCTTCTCCCAGCAGACAACTCTGGGGACCCAAGGTCCTCTAGGGCAAGATGACATGGGCATCAGCCTCTCAGGTGCAAGGGTTACATGCCTTAGCCAGGAGTCTCAGCTTCAAATACCATTTCTACAACTCAAGGAGGAAAAGCATTGTACAAAGCACCCATGATTCTGGCCCAATCTGCCATTCAACCCACTCACTCAGAAAACCTTCAACTGCATCACCGTCCCTGACCTTCAATGTCCTGGTCCAACTTAAATGTATACATTGGTGGGGACTTTGTCAGGTAAGAAGTCCACCTCAGGGTTACAACCCAACCCAGACAAAAGTCACTATGGCTGCACGTCCCCCAACTAGATTGCCAAACCGAGAGAGAGAGAGAGAGAGAGAGAGAGAGAGAGAGCGAGAGAGAGCGAGAGAGAGAGAGAGAGAGAGAGAGAGAGCGAGAGAGAGCGAGAGAGAGCGAGAGAGAGCGAGAGCGAGAGCGAGAGCGAGCGAGAGCGAGAGAGAGAGAGAGAGAGCGAGAGAGAGAGAGAGAGAGAGCGAGAGAGAGAGAGAGAGAGAGAGAGAGAGAGAGAGAGAGAGAGAGAGAGAGAGATTTGCTGCACCGTGCCTGGTTTATGTAGTGCTGGAGCTCAACAGAGCCCTGTGCATACGAGACAGGTACCCTACCAACTGACGCACATCACCAGCCCCTCCCAGTCTTTTTTACATGTTTTATTTATGTTGGGAGGTGTCTGGTGCCACAGCATGCATATGGATTGAAGAGGACAGCTAGTGGGAGTTAGTTCTCCTGCCACGTGAGTTCTGGAACTCAGTCATCAGACTTGGACAGCAAGTGCCTTTACTGTTCAAACCATGTTGCCAGCTCTCCCTCCCAATCTTCAAGTTTCTTTACAGAGGCCTCCAGTAATGTGGTCCACAGAGGCAGAGGCTCCCAGAGAAGCCAGGCACAAGGCAACCCTTCCGGCCCCATCTTCGTTCTCACTTCTAGAGGTGCACAGCAGCCCAGGAAGCCCCCCCACCGCCCAGCAGCCTTCACAGCCTGTGAATCTGAGGAAGTGCTTTTGAAGGCTCTGAAGGAATCTAAATTTAGGTTCAAGACTTGCACCGCCCTTGCCAGCCATGCAGCTCAGAGCCCCCACACACGGCAGTGTGGCGAGGAAGGACACATCACTTTCAAACACAAGGCAATAACGCCGATGGGAAGGAAGGAAAGCTGTGCTTTCCAGTCCAAAGACACCAGCCCTGCACCACCAACATCCTAATCTGTGATCAAGAGGACCAAAGACCCACAAAAACTTGACAGGACTTTGCCTAAGCACAGGGACTGTTGTATCGGGGTGTCAGAGAGAGGAAGGTGGGCTACTTATAGGGTCATCTTTCTCCCAATAGCCTGGTTGTCCCAAATGTATCTATTGAGACAAACTTGGAAATGATGGGGGTCAAACCGGCTGAGATTTCAAATTAAGGACTCTCTCTCTGTCTCTCTCTCTTTCATTTTTTTTGTTTGTTTGTTTTTAAGACAGGGTCTCACTAAGTTGTCCTGGCTGGCCTGGAACTCCACTGTAGACCAGGTTAGCCTCAAATTTCAAATTCACAGAGATCCTCCTGCTTCTGCCTCCTGAGTGCTGGGATTAAAAGGCAAGCACTACCATGCCTGAGATAAATATTTTTAATAGCATGAATACTAAGTTAAAAGCTAATTTTGGGACATCCCATTACCAAATTAAAACAAAAATAGTACACATTACTTTAAAATTACCAGTTAGCTGCTCTATCTTGTTCCAAAGTAGATTTTTTTCTTTCTTTTTTGCAAGCTGTGTCTGCAGACAGACCTCAGCAGAGAACTTGTAGAGGAGAAAAGACAGTGAGGTTTCTGGCTGTTCTTAAACCTCCTCGCTCCACCCCCCAGGCTGCTAGGAAACATTCCCAGACAGGGCTCAGGCTCTGGGAGCTAAGCTGATCTTGTAAACAACAGCCCAGGAAATGCTTGGGGTCTCTGCCCACCAAGAGAACTTCCTGTGCCCTGCCCAAGAGGTCTCCTCACAGCCTGTGATGGGCGGGTGGCCAGTTAGCATGTCCACTTACACATCACCAACACTGCTGAGAGATTAAAATCTAAGCAGCATGACCAAGAGAGCCCAGACTCCTGGGCACCACTGCTCACAGGCCTCCATGAGAATGAGGGGTGGTGCCAGCAGACAGACAGGAGTCCCCACCTGGGGCCACCGTGTGGGTCCCCTCACTGTGCCACCTGTGAAGTGCTCCATGCTGTCAGCAATGAACATACAAGGCCAGAATGACCTGCTTTTAGGAGTTTTCATTTTTGGTTTGGATTTTCTGTTGTTCTTTTGTTTGTAATTGTTGTTTCGTTTCGTTTTGTTTTTCTGGTCAAGGTCTTGCTATGTAGCCAAACTGGTATCAATCCTCCTGCCTTCGCCCTCCAAGGGCAGGAATTATAGGTGTGCGCCATCAGGCCTGGCTTAAGTCTTCAAAATTCTGTAAACATTAGTAGCAAACTCAATCTCAGAAGCATAATTTCGTGTCCCTTCTCATGGGGCTCCTGGATAGTTGGGTTCCATTTAAAATGGCTCTAGGATCCAGCGAATTTCAGCTTGCTGACTCCCGGGACCTTGTTTTCAAGGTCACAGGTGTTTGTCTCAAAGTGACAACTGCATTGTAGACTAAGGTGAGGTTCTCCCAAGGAGAGGAGACAATAAAGGGGACAGTGACAAGACCCCGGGAAATGGACAAAGTCAGAGTGCAGCAAGGGTGGCTGACCATCAAGCACGCTCCATCTCTGAGAAGTCACCCAAACTGCATTTTGGTTTTTTGGCAGAGGCTGTCATGTAGCCCAGGTTGGCCCGGAACTTGTTCTGTAGCCAGTGATGGCCTTGAATTCTTGATCCACCTGCCTTCGCCTCCACCATAACTTTGTCTTCCTATACATTTTTCCCAGCCCTGAAATTTTTCTAATAGGACTGCAATTACTAAGTGACATTTCAAAAAAACATAAGCAATAACTTACAGGTTACTCTAATTTTAGTAAATCATCAATAGGAGTGGTCAACCAAGTTGTAAAAGGCAACAAAACATAAATATTAGGTTGGTAAAAGTAGCACAATGTGAGAGAACAAACATTCTCTCTCCTTGTTATCACCCAGTAAAGGGACAGACACTTCCCAGTTCACACAGCCCTGGACTGACCACTTCCAGGGCAGGTCACAGGATTTTCAGTCTGAACGACTGCCTGTAAGGGTTTAACTGGGATTAAAAAGGAACAGAGGAGGGGCTGAAGATTTGGCACCAGTGGCCGAGCTGAGTTCCATACCCAACACCACAGAAACACAGCCCAAGCATGGTGGGACAAGCTTCTAATTCCAGCATTTCTAAGGTGAAGGCAAGAACAGCAGAAGTTCTAAGTCATCCTCAGCTACATAGTGAATTCAAGATCAAGGTCCACCTGGGCTCTGTAAGACACATACACATTATATATTAAATTCAGACACAACCTCTACTCCAGTTTATACAGTAAGAGCCAAGGCCTCCATGCAGCACTTCCACAAGACATCTCAAGTAAAGCCTTGGCAAGGCCAGTCTCTGCTGGGAGCTGAGCATCAGCTGGGTGTTGGGTTTCCTCATGGAGCCTGGCAACACTGATGAGGTAGGGACTGTCTAAGCTGAAAGATGAACCTCCCAATTCGCCCAAGGCCAAGGGTGTGGGTTAAAACTAGGTCACTGACTTCACTACCCTGCATGTCTCCAAAATGGGGACAGGAATCCAACCGACCTCCTGAGTTTATGGAAAGGAGGAAACTCGGTGAACATGATTAGCACACTTCCTGCCTGGAAAACAATAAAAGCTTTAATAATTGGTATATATTGTTAATACATGGCCCAAAGTCACCTGGCTACTGAGCACTCTACCTCTTTCTCTTTAAGGATGATCTGGCGCGGGCAGTCAAGGCTGACTCTCACCTGTGACCCTCTACCTCCACCCTCTTGAGTACAGTCATCAGTGCACCTGGTTTACGTGCTAGGGGTAGAACTCAAGGCTGCATCCACCATCCAACGGGCATGTTCCCCTTAGAATACTACAAGTCAGGGGCTGTAGAGATAGGTGGTTCTGTGGTCGAAAGCATTCGCTGCTATTCCAGAAGACATTCTAGAAGATCCTAGTTTGGTTTCCAGTACCCAGGTCAGGTGGTTCGAAATTGCCTATAACTCCAGTTCCAGGGATCCAACACCCTCTTCTGGTCTCCATAGGGACTGTATTCAAATGCACATACCCACACAGAGACACAAATACACATCAATTTAAAGGGGCCAAGAGAAAGAAGGCACACTCCCAAAGAACAGTCCAGGTCCAGCACTAAAGCCAGCCCTTGACAGCACCTTGTTCTAGAGTATTTGGGGAGTGATTCCAAGCACCGGGTGTGAGAGCTACATAGCTAGCGGCAGCTCTGAACCAGTGCAGGGCTAAGGGAGGGGGGCTCCAGTGCGGGGGAACTGCTTCCTCACTCTAAGCATTCAAGCCTGCCTGCTCTGGGCTTGACCAGCCTTCCCTGAAGTATCTGAGGACAAGTGGATCAGGCCCCGTGCCAAAAAGGGAGGAAACTCACCACCCAAATACCAGTTTGCCACCCACTGAATGAGCCACTGTTGGGATCCAATTAGAAATTGTAAGAAGGGTTTAAGAAAGCAAGTGACAGTAAACCAGCAGGATAGTCAAGGGAGGCCGTGCAGTCAGAGCCAGTCACACTTCTGAAGCCGGTGTCCTGCTCCACACTCTTGAGACAGAGTCACTCACTGAACCCCAAGCTAGGCTGGCAGCCAGCAAACCCCAGGGATCCTCCTGTGGTTACAGGCATTCATGATGATGCTTTTATAATGGATGCTGGGAACTCTAGCCCAGGTCCTCAAGCTTACACAGCAAGTGCTCTGCCCCAACTCAACCATCTCCCCAGCCCCACAGCAGCATCTAGAGTTATAGCGTCTCTGAGACTGGCACAAAAATTGCTCAGAGATTCTCAGCATCCTCTAACTACAATGTTTTTTCAAGGGCCAAACATAAATATGTGCTTGTACCTGTTGTGTGAAATGCTTTTTACTCTTCTGGTTTCTTGAGAAGCCACCACCCAGCTCCCAAATAAATCACATACGGAGTCTTATTATTACTTATGAATGCCTGGCCTTATCTTTGCTTGTTGCTAGCCAGCTTTTCTTAAATTAACCTTTTCCCTCTGGGCCTTTATCTTCCTTACTTCTGGATATCTTACTTTCTTCCTATTCCGAGGCTGTCTGGGTGACTGTCCCTGGTGTCCTCTCCTTCTCTTGCTCCTCCTCATCTTTTCCTCATTTCTCCTTCTATTTATTCTCTCTGCCTGCCAACCCCGCCCATCCTTGCTCCTGACTTGCTACTGGCCATTCAGTCTTTATTAGACCATCAGGTGTTCTAGTCAGGCAAAGAAACACAGCTTCACAGAATTAAACAAATGCAGCATAAACAAAAGTCACACACCTTAAAATGATATTCTACCACATATACTCACACACACACATATATAGTTAAAAATAATAAAATAAGTGTTTCTTTAAAAGTATTTTAGTTTCGCCGGGCGTTGGTGGCACACGCCTTTAATCCCAGCACTCGGGAGGCAGAGGCAGGCGGATCTCTGTGAGTTCGAGGCCAGGCTGGACCGACAGCCTCCAAAACAGAGAAACCAAAAAAAAAAAAAGTATTTTAGTTTTTTTTATTTAAAAATGCTTTTGTTCTCTTTCCTGGTTACAATAAAAATGTAAAATTCCCATCTTTTAGTTAACATTGTTATTGGCGTTTATGATTTTCTTTCCAAAAACGCATGGAGTACCAAGCCAAGAGAGGGAGAGAGGGGGGAAAGGAGAGAGAGACTTGATAAGTCCATGTTTCAGGAGGGTGACATAGTAATGTTTCTTTATATTTTTTCCAGTATCACTAGTATAATTTTGCTTTTTATCAAGAGAAAGCAGACTGTGAATTCCTCACCCCAGGGTAGACATTCTGTCTCCCATGGATTTGAACAACCCCAACATCTCTTGACCCACCTTCTCAAGAAGCTGGTGGACTAGGGGAAAAAGTATTTTAGTTTTAATCATGTATTTGTCTATGTGGGTATGTGCATGTAAGTACGGTGAACTATCCAATGTGAGTGCTGGGAATGGAACTCCAGTCCTCTAGAAAAGCAGTAGTGCTCGTTTAAACGCTGGCGCCATCTCATCAGTCCCAACAAATGTCTTTTAGAAGAACCTGTAAGTCATTTAGCTTTAACTTGGCGCCAACTTAATACCTGTAAAGCACCTGAGAGACTGTCAGCCTAGCCTTGCAAAAGCACAGGGACATGGCAAGTTGTACTTTGTGGAAAGGGTAATTTATCCCCTTTAGACAGCATTCTGTCTCTAGGTTTCTTTCCAAAGGACAGCAGCAGCAGCACAGGCAGAGTTAGGACTCTGTGAGCCCTGCACACCACTCCCCATAGCTAGACGGCAGTCAGACCAAGACTGGGACCCTGGCTCCTAGCCTGTGGTGCTGGGGCCCACCTCCCAGGCACCCTATTTGCTAAAAGAATGAGCCCTTTCCTCCCAGTCCCCTCCCTGCTCCAATCCTATGCCTCCGCCTGCAGACTTCCATGTAGACACCCTTGTGTGTGCCCCTCTGCCATCTAAACTGCCCATTGACAGCTTAGAGTCCACCTCCCAAGCAGCCAGACAGCTCAGACCAACTGGTCCCTTCCAACCTCTGCCCTGTGATGGTCCTGGCAGAGTGCAGGAGCTCTCTCCAATATCCTTTATCCTGTGAGTCTTGCTTGTAAGGAGCACAGAAAATAGACATGGCTTCCATGTTTATCTTCCTATGAAATAACCTGACTATACCATATTCCAATAGAAAAATTATGTCTAAGAATGAAGACTTGAGCCCCATTAAAAGAATATTTCTCCTTTATATTTGTTAACAAGTAGGTAGTTTTTGTTTTTACAAAGTATCCATTGGTACATATCCATTTGAGGAAAAGACTTGATCTATTGTTTGTTTAAAATTGTTACTCTTCATTAGATGTTCTTTGTTCTTTAACAAACTATCAGATCATCTGAACTGGGTTCATTCAAAGTATCATGCATTTCACAGCTGTCAAAAAGAAACAGGCTGTGTCGATTGGGTGGGGCTGAGATGACAGAAACAAATTAATGTAACAAGGGCTCGTTCCCTGGCTGAACTGTATTACCTGTGCCCAGTACTGACTGGCCAGGGGAGGATGAGAGAGAGGAAACACTCTCAGCTCCAGAGATCAAGGGACCCAGATAGATGGAGAGTCCACCATGACACACAGCTTCATGACAGAGTAGAATCATTTACCACCTCAGTCCCAAGCTAGTCCCATCAAACAGCAAGGCAAACAGGAAATGGAAAAGAATATATGGGTGCCGCTGAGTCACTCAGGCAGACCCTGAAGTAGGAAAATGCTCACACTCCTTTGTCTGGATTTCCTGAAAAGGCAAAGAGCTACGGTGACTGGTGTGTACCACACCTGTTTGCATGGTCCTGGGGACTGAAGCCGGCCTGGGCTTGTGCATGTCAAGCCAGCACTGCACAACTGATCTACTTGCCAGACTCTGGTACCCTTTCCTACCAGTGGCAGGCACTGTCATTTTAAAAACACTAACTAAAACAAATTCCAGGCTATGAGGCATGCACTTCTGATTAATGAGTTTTTCTCTTCTGAGTAAAGTGCAGTCTATGCTGATGTAAGAACCACTGAACCCTTGACTCACCCTGTTGGAGCTGAACCCATGGGGCAGCACTGTCACAATCCTGCTTTCCGCAAAGCCT
Source organism: Mesocricetus auratus (assembly GCF_017639785.1). Classification (NCBI taxonomy): domain Eukaryota; kingdom Metazoa; phylum Chordata; class Mammalia; order Rodentia; family Cricetidae; genus Mesocricetus; species Mesocricetus auratus. The sequence continues at coordinate 83,114,274 of NW_024429192.1, forward strand.
GCTGGGAGGTCCTAGACTGGCTTCTATCTGAGCTGTACTACCCAGCAGGTGACCAGAAAAGGGCTGGTTAACTCTCCGCACTGGAAGGCAATTTCCCTTTTACTTCAGATTATGTGTCACTTTCTACTCCTTTTCTAAAGTAAACTCTATCTTTAGTACTGTTATGGTGAGCCCTGTACAAAATTAAGTAAGTAAACCCTGTTGGCTTTTTATCTGGGGAGGGGGCACTTCTATTTCAGAATGCATTAAGACATGAAAACACTGGTTTGTTATTACTGTTTGCTTGATTTGGACAGGGTCTCATATAGCCCAGGATAGTCTCAAGTTGCCATATAACTGAGGATGGCCTTGGTCTCTCTGCCTCTGCCCTTAAGAGCTAGGACCACCTACAGGTGTAAAGTCACCATATCAGCTGGAATCATCTTTTATAAAATTATAATCAACACCTCAAATAATACTCCAGTATGAGATGAGCATAGTGGCACATTCCTGCCAGCTCTGAACTTAGAACCCTGAGGCTACACAATGGCTACACCATGGGCTACACAATGAGATACTGTCTAATAAAAAAGAAAGAAAAGAAACTTAATAGGATTCAAACACTATACGTGCCAAATGTCCTGGAGGCAAAGTAGCCCAGAAAGCACCATCTGCCCCATGTGGTTGTCTGGTTATCTGGTTGTATTTAAAAGAAGAATCGGAAATTTGGAGCTAATGGAGTAAGCCACAAATAATGCAGGAAATGAGTAGGTCAGGCCCCCAAACAACTTCAAAGATTCATTGTGATATTAACATTAAGAGATGGATTTTTTTTAAAGATAGACATGCCTTTAATCCCAGAACTCAGGCAGACAGGCAGATTTCTGTAAATTCCAGGCCAGTCACAACTACAGTGAGACCCTGACACTTGCACAGCACCGAACATACCAGGCTCTTAAGAGGAATGGTGCCAGACAGGCAGTGGTGCACACCTTTAATCCCAACACTCTGGAGGCAGAGGCAGGTGGATTTCGGAGTTTGAGGCCAGCCTGGTCTACAAAGCGAGTTCTAGGACAGCCAGGACTACATAGAGAAACCTGTCTCAAACACCAAAGAAAGGGAATGGGAAGAAAGAAAGGAGGGGAGAGGAAGAGCAAGAGGGAGAGAGAGAGACATGGTATCATCAAGACTATGTGCCCTCAGATATCTTATTTCCTTTTTCTTTTCTTTTTCTGTCCCTGTGACGGGATTGCTCTGTGTAACAGTTCTAACTGTCCTAGAGCTAGCTCTGTAGACTAGGCTAACCTTAAACTCACAGAGATCTATCTGCCTCTGCCTCCCAAGTGCTAAGATTAAAGGCATGCACCACCACAGCCCGGCTCAGATTATCTTTTTACCTTTTGAACATCACCCACATTTACCATTGAAGCATGTCCTGTATCAACTCTACCACACCAAGAGGCTGCCTGGGCAGCTGGTGACTCACTCAACCCCTGCAGCATACAGTCCAGGTTTAACTCATAGAGGAAACCAAAGGCAACACATTGCTTTCAAATACCAACATTGTTATTCCAGAACTGCAAGTGTCTGGATGTAGCTAAGGTGTTTTCCAGGGCAGGCTTCCTGCCAAGAACCCTGAGTCATTACCAAGGTGATGGGCACCACCATCCCCTCCCCTCACCTTCAGCTTCCAAACAGGTCTATCAACAGTTTCCTGAATGATTTCTGGAATTATGGATCATATGAAAACATAGCTCATATGGAAAAAAAAGACTTTTTCTTCTAAACTGGGGAAGAAAAGCAAATGAGGTTCCCATCCTATCTGGAGTGTCATCCAACCCATTACCTAAACCTAAAATAATTCAACATGTTAATTTCCAATACTGCAGCTCAAAAGATCAAGCCCAATGTAAGCATAGTACCAAAAAAAAAAAAAAAGAAAGAAAGAAAGAAAGAAAGAAAGAAAGAAAGAAAGAAAAGAAAGCAACGTCACTCACACTGTGCTATATTTAAACTGGAACAGATGGCAATAATTTATGATATGCAAACAATTTTCAGGACTTTAAGTCAGAGGAGCCACAACACTATCTATCACCAACTCATAATTTGGTGTGTCTGAAATCCTCCAATCAATGGTAAATTGTAATTGCTGGGGTTTCTTTTTCAGTGGCATACAAGTCATATTTGATTCCCTGAAAGCAGATGACAGACTCAGCAGCCAACATGTATGGAGAACTGTCTACATGTATGGAGAACTGTCTACATGTATGGAGGACTGTCTAGGTGCCAGTCAGCCTGAGTGGGTGTCTTGTTTGTCCCAATACTCTCATTCGCTTCTAATTATTTCCTACAAACATCTCCATTTCTTTTGTTTTTTTTGATGCAGCCAAAGCTGCCATGCACAATGGTGCAAGCCTTTGATCCCAGACAGAGGCAGGTGGATCTTTGTGAGTTCCAAGCCACAGTAACATAGTGAGGCCCTGTCTTATATAAATGAGCAAAGAGACAGATATAGCCAAGGCAGTAAGGATGGAAATCTACTGTCTAAACTGGTGGTTCTTAACCTTCCTAACACTATGACCCTTTAATACAGTTCCTCATGTTGTGGTGACCCCACCTACTTCATAACTATAATTTTGCTGCTGTTATGATTCGTTTTCAGATGGTCTTAGGTGACCTCTGTGAAAGGGTTGTTTGATCCCCAAAGGTCAAGAAGCACTGAGCTAAAGACTCAAGATGGCTCTCCCAAGGCTCACCAGAGTTCTTGGTGTCTGTGTCTGTCTCACTCTCTCTCTGTATGTCTCTGTGTGTGCATGTGCCGCAGCATCTGTGTGGAGGTCAAAGGGCAGCTTGCAGAAGCCAGTTCTCTCCTTCCATGTGGGCGCAAGGCTGATCTCAGGTTATCAGGCAGGGCTATAATCATTTATCTCAAAAAACTATATTTTTGCATAAAATCTAAGTTACCTTAACATGCTAAATCTAGCCTAGAACAATGATTGTGCACTGTTCTGTTCTTTCTCAGAAATGCCCTTCTCTCTAAAGGAAAGTGTCAAGAAGGCATAACTACCATCTATACCTGAATTCTGGGTAGTTCTAAGTAAAGCAACACACAACTACACTATTTTCAGACAGAGTCTCCTATGCTGCCCACAATGGCCTCGAACACATGAAGTACCATACCTGGCTTACTTCAGAAACATGCTACAGCCATGACACATTACTCACTGAGGTAGACTCACACAGAGCATTCCCAGCCCTAGGCAAAGATTCTTGGCGCTTCTATAAGCACACAACACCAATAAAGAAGCAGGCCGCTTGAGACCAGCACTAAATGAGGCCTTCGACACCCTTACACCCAACACCACTCTCAGAAAGACAACTCAAGAGCATCCAACCCCGGGGCCCAGCAGTCACCTTTCTCTACCCGGGGTTAAAAGAAAAGGGACTTTTGTCTTAAGACAGATCATGTAGCCCAGGCTAATTTCAAACTCTGTAAGTAGTTTACAGTAACCTTAAACTTGTGATCCTCCTGTCTCTGTCTCCCAGAGTGCTGGGATTACAGGCATGCACCATCACACCTGGTTTACGTGATGCTGGGGACTTCACACACACAGGCAAGCACTCTGTCAACTGTGCCTCACTCCAGTCCCTAACTGATGCCTATGAGCAAAAGAAGAGATGGGCACTGAGGAATGAAGAAGCCAGGCCCTCCCAGGCCACTGCTACCGCATCAGGATGTTTTAATGAACTGACTAAAAGTCTTCCTATTGAGCCAATTGAAGCTAGATTTTTCTGCTACTTATACCTCAAAGCAACCATGCTTTTCAAAAATAACGCCTTTATTCCCAGCACTTGGGAGGCAGAGGCAGATGGATCTCTGTGAGTTCGAGGCCAACATGGTATACAGAGTGAGTACCAGGACAGGCTCTAAAGCTACAGAGAGAAACCTTGTCTCAAAAAAACAAACAAACAAAAAAATCACATCTTGCAAATGAAACACAGAACAAAATCAAATCCAGGCTGAAGAGTGGAGGCAAGGTGAGTATCGATGGCAGGCCTCTAGCCCTGCCAGAGAATTTAACTGAGAAACAATCAAACTGTGACATGGCCACTAAAGAGAACAGGGGTTATACGGGACACTGTAGGAAGGATACAGAGTGGGACAATGCCCTGGATGGAGGTGTGTCTACTTCTCACAGCAGTCAGCAAAATCCTAGAAAACAGAGGAGGGAATTGTCTTTGCTTGAAGAGGCTCCTTCTGCTACAGAGGCAGGTTGGGAGCTGAGGGAAGGAGGGCCCAGAATGTTCCATCTCAAAATATAAGATGATGGCTCCACAACACTCAAGATGTTCTCTGGCCTCCACACACACACAAGCAAGCACAGACACACGCATACACATGCAACATGCACACACGCATGCAAGCACACTCACATGCATAGAACTGGCCTCACTGGACACTACCTGCCTGAGACAGCACAGCCATGAGGCCCAGCCAACAAGGCAAGTGTTTGCACATGCACCAAGCACCAAGCACCAAGCACCAAGCAGTAGGGGCACAGAAGTAACCAGAAGAGCAGGCCTAGCTTCAGGGAACTTTCCAGAGCAGAGACAAAAATACAGCTGATGTGATGGCTCTGTGTGTGACAGATAAGCAAACAGCAAAAGATCCCTAAGCAGTCACAGCTGAAGTAGGGAGGGAATGGGGAGCCACAGGCCAGGCAGGGTCTCCCTGGGGTGGTGACCATGAGCTGAGCTTTGAGGGACAAGAAGTCACAGGAAAGTGTCGGGGGAGAGCAGTGCTGCCACCCCACAGCAACCCCCAGAGTAATGCTTGTAAAAGCTGAAGCTGCAGCCGGCTTGCCACATTTCAGGAGACCTCTGCAGAGGCTTGATTGTATTCTGAGTGGGACACCACTGGAGAGCTTTCAGAAGGAAATAGCACGATCTGATCCATGCCACAGGAAACAGGTGACTACGATGCTGGGTTATGAATGGACAGTTGAAGGAGGTGGGCCATGAAGTTCTGTACCAAATCAGTACACACGTAAGACTGCTACACACACACACACACACACACACACACACACACACACACACACACACACACACAGGTCTAACTGGGGAAAATCTGAACTTGTACCAGAGTACATGGTTGAACTGTACCCATGGTAACCATCAATCTCCTGGCTTTTATAAGATGCTGTAGTTACACATTAAAAATAGAGAAGAAAGAGGTTTGGGATTTAGCTCAGGGTAGAGCACTTGCCTAGTAAGCACAAAGCCCTGGGTTTGGTCCTCAGCTCTGGGGAAAAAAAATAGAGAAGAAAGAAGTCTGGGTGTCTGCCCACCTTGTGTGAAGCCCTAGGTTCCATTCCCAGCACTAGGTGTGGTAGCACATGCCTGTTACCCCAGCACTTGAAGGTGGAGGTCATCCCCAGCAATACTGTAAGTTTGAGGCCAATCAGTGCTACACAAAATCCTCTCTCAAAGGAAAGTGGTTGGGGGGAGGCAGAGTAAACAAACAAGGGCCTATAAGATGGCTCAGTAGAGCCGGGCGTTGGTGGCGCACACCTTTAATCCCAGCACTCGGGAGGCAGAGGCAGGTGGATCTCTGTGAGTTTGAGGCCAGCCTGGTCTACAGAGTGAGTTCCAGGACAGCCAGGGCTACACAGAGAAACAGAAAAATAAATCCCTGTCTCAGAAAAAATAAATAAATAGTGGAGCCCACGGAAGGATACACAGGACTTCCCTATAGTTTGTTCCATCCTCCTGTGAAACTGTAATTACTTAAAACTTAAGTCTTTGGACGAAGCCACTTTCTATTTAAGGCCCAGATGGGAAAGGGACTGAAAAGTCACAGCAGAACAATCAGATGATGATTCCAAGCCAGAGCCACTGAAAGGGTTCACTAACGAGAGTAGGGAACACCAGGGATGGCCAGCCGGAACTCTCTCTCACTGTAGAATGGGGGCGGGGGTCCACCGGGCAGCCCCACTCGGAGAAAATGTTTGGCTAAGCACATGCTCACTCTACTCCTATCTAGCAATTCTCTGCCCAGGAGAAACACACAGACGCCCATGCAACAACACAAGGCACAGGTTGGCAACTAGAAAGCACCTGGTCACCTACCAACAGGGAAAGGCAAGTCTCACTTCCAGTACAGTGATGTCCCAGAGTACCGAGCAGTGAAGAGGATGGCCGATCCACAGTGCATGTGTGCACAAATCTCACAATCACGATGCTGAACTGAAGAACAGTGGTGAAAAGGCAGAGTGTGAGCCATCAACATGGAGCCAGGCTGCTCAGTGATCTTAGGGGTGAGGGAAGAGAAGCCGAGAGGTGCAGTATGGGGGTGGGGGGACACTGTGTCAAGTAGTAACTCACTGCTTCCTTCCTTTTCCTCTACTTTTCAAATACATCCAACCACAATTTGGACAGCAGATTTCATTACAATGGTTACTTCTATTATGCCTGTGCTTGAAAGTAAGAATTTAAAAGAACAAGTCTCTATACTGTGTCCAAGTAGCATTCTGTTTCCCAACCCAGACCCAGGTTTCTCCATCACTGCTCACAATCTGAACTGAATATTCTGTGGATAGGGTCTGCAATGGGGGCCACTCAGCAGCTGCCTGGCTTTCAACCCACTACATATTAGAAGCATACACAGAGCCAAGGCAGGAAAAAAACGGTGTGCCAATGCCACCTGGGGCTCCTGGAAAGGCAAAATGCCCTTGCTTGAGAACCAGTGGTTTAGATGCTTGCTTGTTGCACAGCATGTTCAGATTGTAGCACAGGGCTGGGGAATTGGCTCAGGGACGAGCATGGGGACAGGAGTTTGGATTCCCAGAACCCACCCACATAATTGGCAAGAGTGGCTGTTGCCTGTAATCCTGGTGTTTGGAAGGCCGAGACGGGATCCCAGAGCAAATTGGCTAGCTAATATTGGTGAGCTACAGGTTCAGTGACGAACTCTGCCACAGTACATGAAAGTGAAGAGCCACTGAGGAAGACCTCCACACACATACACATATGTACATGCATACATAGATACTCGGAAGCACACCATACAAACTAACTAACTAAAGTACCTACATTAACACACAGACAGACAGGAGTTGCTCTGTTCTCTACGTAGGGGCCAGTGCAACAACACAGAAGTCAAGAGCCCGACTCAGGAGACTTCTGCAAGCAGCGCCTACTTGGCGCTCTGAAGGCTCAAATGCAAGTCTTCCGTCTGACTTCCTGGTGTGGGATGCACTGTCCTGGGCAGCTGCCCTAGTGTGATTCAGTTCAGTTATCAGTCTATGGAGAGTTCCAGTCACACTGGCACAGACCAGTAACCAGCCTCAGCAGACCTGCTGCAGGAGGGGACAGAGCAACAAGGGCAAAGGCCCAACTAGCCAGAATGGACGAGGTAAAGAGTCTCCATCCAGCTCTGCTTAAACCAGTGGAACAAGAATGTTTATACCTCCTTATTATTATTATTAATCTTTATTTTCTGGTGGTCTTCTGCCTCTATGTCCTATGTGCTGAAACTACAGACATGTACTGCCATGCCCAGCTCTAACACAGTGAGGGTAAGTTACATGGTAGCTGATAGTTTTGGTGACAGGAGAGCATCTAAATAAAACAGAGTGAGATGTGGGTGTGTAGGCAGATGATCAAACTTCAACCACAATGGGGGTGCAAGGAGAGCAGAGAATCCAGATAAGGAGCAACGTCAGAGACAGAGGTCCCTGGGTTAATCAGGTATAAGGATAATCTAGAGCAACTAGAGAAATTTAACAAGGTGGAAAATGCAGAATGAGGCTTGATTCCTAGAATCCCCCAGTGAGGGGCTGGGGTATGGCTCAGTGGTAGAGCCCCTGCCTAGAATTTCCTAGTGATGGCCTAGAGTGTGGCTCAGTGGTAGGGCCCCTGCCTAGAATCCCCCAATAAGGAACTGAGGACATGGCTCAGTGGTAGAGTGCTTGTCTAGTATGTCTAAGACTCTAGGTTAGATTCCCAACACAAAAATAAACAGACAAATAAATAAATACCCTTTGACACATGTTAAGCTTAAGACATCTGGCAGGAGTAGCAAGTGATGGCACACACTTGTAATCTAAGCACTCAGATAGTTGAAGCAAGAGAATTTTAAATTCAAGGCCAGCCTAGGCTACATAGTAAAACTGTCTAAAACCAAGAGACAAACAAACAAACAGATGACAAGCATCAAAATCACATTTTCAATCTTGCATAACTGCAGGGAGGAAAAAAAAAAACAGTTTAACCAAACAAAGACTGTTTCAATTTCTGAGTATGGGGCTGGCAGACAGCTCAGCCAATAAAGGTGCTTGCCACCAAATCTGACAATGTGAGTTTAATCTTCAGAACACACATGGTGGGAATAAAGAGCTGACACCCCCAAGTTGTCCTCTGACCTCCACACACATGCCTGTGTGCACATGCACACAAATATGAACGAATCCAATAAATTTCTAAATGCAAGATTAATCTTCTCTAAGGCCTAAGAAGAGTTACACTAATGTCATAAATAACGTGGCCCTTTTTCTATGCATGACCACTGATTATTCTGAGCAGAGCAGTATGCTGCAGTCACATGTGTCCCTCAGGTTCTGCATCCTTGCAGGAGGCAGTTCTTCACTCGGGACGGGAAAACATCATTTTTCTCTGTGGTACAATGTGCTTCCAGAGAATGAAATAAATCACATGCTATTTTTTAACCTAGAAATAAAAGTGCACATAGAAAAAGGCTCTCTGTAGTGTAGGCCTCATTCCTCCTCTGGTGTGGTGCTGTCTGCAGCTCCCTGAAAACTGTGGGACACTGTGAGGTGCTGGAACAGACCTGAGGCCAGAGTGTCACCAGCAAGTGACTTGCAATCTGTAATGGGCCTTAACAGACACAGAATGCAACTGAGAGCAACTCTGGATTTTAAACCTAAGATCTAAGAAGTAAGAACAAGTTCAGATGCTCTGTAGGAGCTGCCACTTTCTCTGTTTTTATGGAGTCCAATATTAAAATATCCTTAGGCACTCCTGGCCAGCAAGACAGTGCAGTAGATAAAGACACCTGTTGTCAAGCCTAAGGCTCTGAGTTCAAGCCCCAGGAGCCACATGTGGAAGGAGAGAACTGACTCCCAAAGTTGTTCCCTGACCTCCACACGTGTATCCCTCACACACTAAATATACGTAAAACAAACAAACTCAAGTTCAGCACTGCCATACACTAATTTATAAGTACCATTTAACATGTCACACCTTGCACCTTAGGTGGGAATGCAGAGTATTTCACAAAAGTAAGTCAGAGATGTCCCTGAATAAAGAAATGGTACAATGAGGAGAATTCAGAATTAAGATCCCAGATCCTCAAAGTGCTTATGAGCTACATGAGCGGGGGCTGAGTCTGATGAGAACAACTGAGATTTACTTTAGCAAGCCAGATCGGAGGGAGGATGCCTCAATATCAGAATAAACATATTCAAAAAGAAAAGTTTATCCCAAGTTAAGAACAAGTGCCGCATGTCCCGTTCTGTAGAGCCCCCAGGATACTCCTTGGTGAGGAAATATCCCACAATATGGCCATACGCTTTAAAATACTTCTGGGTCTGGCATGGTGACATCTGCCTTTAATCCCAGCACTCAGGAGGTAGAGGCCAAATCATCTCTGTGGTCTACTCAGTGAGTTCCAGGCCAGCCAGGGTTACACATTGAGACCCCATTTCAAAGACAAAACGAAGGGGAGGGGTATGGAAGAGAAAGAGAAGGGAGGGGGAGAGGATGGAGGAGGGAGATGAGAAAGAAGAAGTGGAAGAGGATAGAACAGGGGCATAAGAACAACAAAGCAGAGCATTGCGTCATGGGCTGGGAATTCACCTCCCTTCTCCCTGTGGCCTGTCCATCCATGTGCCTTACACCCTGTTCCCGCCCCTTTCCAGACTGACCTCTGAATAGAAAACCACGACGTTTACCAGAGAGAAACTGCCCATCCAGCTACTTCACTAGCATTCGTCACTACTTACCATTGATTCTTGGATGCTCTTTTAATAAAACATAAAACCATCGTGCTTGTAAAATCCCAGCAGTGGGCGTGTACGTACAGGTGGAAGCAGGATAAAATCCCAGCAGTGGGCGTGTACGTACAGGTGGAAGCAGGATAAAATCCCAGCAGTGGGCGTGTACGTACAGGTGGAGGCAGGATAATCTAGAGTTCACAGTCATCCTTGGCTGCAGAAAACCTGCCTCCAAACACAGCACACTCAATCATGACCATATCCACCACTGAACTAATTATTCCTGATCATGTGTCCAAGACTTCACCACTAAAGATGATGCTAGAGGCTGGGGAAACGGCTCAATGAGTAAGAGTGTTCGATGTGCAAGCATGAGAACCCAGGACACACAAAGAGCTAGGCACGGCCACACAAGCACCTGAAACCCCAGGGCTGTGGAGGGGGTGGATAGGAGGACCAATGGCAAGCCACCAGTCAAGCTCCTGGCTCAATGAGGGGGACCCTGTCTCAACAGAGTAAGGTGGACAGTGAGGGAATAGGACACATGTCTTCTCCTGGACATGCATCTCTCTCTCTCTCTGTCTCTCTGTCTCTCCGTCTCTCTCTGTGTCTCTCTCTTACACACAATGTTCATTTGGACTCATTGACACTATTGTGGGATGGGAGATGTCATTCTGTAAATCTGTCTCTCTTATTGGTTGTTGAATAAAGCGCTGTTGGCTAATAGGGAAGCAAGATAGGTGGGACTAGGAGTCAAGGAGGATTCTGGGAAAGAGAGGCAGAGAGAGACATGATATAGCCACCAGAGGAGTTAAGAGGTCCAGACCCTTTCTCCAGTAAGAGAAATACTTAGATTAACAACTATGGGTTAAATACTTAAGTCAGAGCTAGCCAGTAAGAAACGAAGCAAATGGCCAACAGCTTCATAATTAATATAGCCTCCTGTGTGTTCATTTGGGACTGATGCAGCTCTAGAACCAAGCTGGCGAGGAAGACTACACTCTACAATTGTGCCTGCAAATTTTCTCAGTACATAGAAAACAATTCAAGTGTTTGTTCCTGGGTATTATTTTCCATGTGTACCAATCAGTTCCATAGCTATCTTCAAGATACAGCATTACTGTTATCATCTATTTAAATGGTTCTCAACCTGTGGGTCACAACCCCTTTGGGAGTCTAAGGACCTTGTCACTAGAGTCACCTAAAACCATCGAAAAACACAAATTTTTACATTAGGATTCATAACAGTAGCAAAATTACAGTTGTAAAGTAATGATGAAAATAATTTTTTGGTTGGGGGTCACCACAACACAAGGAACTGTGTGTATTAAAGGGCTGCAGCATCTGGAAAGTTGAGAACCACTGCTCTATTTGGTCACATAGGAGTAAGAAATAACAGCTGGCTACAGATGCATCTTAGCAGTGGCAGAGCACCTGCCTAGAGTGGCCAAGGCCCTGGGTCCAACCTCCAGCACCAAAGAAAGAAATGAAAGAGAGCCAGGAACATAGCTCATCTGGTAGTAGGCCCACCTAAGCACACTTGAAGCCCTGGGTTTGATAGCCAGCTCTGGTTAGATCAGAACGGTAGCACTAGGCAGCAATCAAGGCATTCAGGAAGTAGAGGGAGAAGCATCCAGAGTTTGAAGCCATCTCAGTTGCATAATGAGCTTGGCACCAGTTAGAAAACTCTTTCTTTCCCTGCAGAGACAAGAACAAACATCTATTCTCACCCCTGACAGAGACACCATAACAAACCAAAGTTCGATTCCACCAAAGTCCAACTTGGGGAAAGCAATGAATTTATTGGGCTTACTTGAAGAGTTTGGGTGAGGGGTTACTTACAGGAGCACAGGTGACCCCAAAGCAGCCCCACCACCCAGTCTCACCCCAGACTGGACAAGACACAGACAAAGCTCCCTCCCTCCTTCCATTAGCCCTCTACACACTATACATTCCAGCCCACCCCAGACCACAAAGCCACACGCGAGGTTAAGTACAGAGTTACCAACAGCAAGCTATGAGGTGCAGGAGGGAATGGCTGAGATCAGGTGAAATTCCAGTGACCCCCGCACAACCCCTCTAGTGAGTGAAGGTCACCAGGCCAGGCCTGGTGTGGGTCTCTGGCAAGTAGTCTTTGATGAAGATAAAGGCCTTTGTGCTCTCCCATACGGGACTCCGTGAGACAGGAAGTGGGGGAGAAAAGAAAGGGAGAGGGGTAGTGATATAACAGTCACCTATGGTCCTGTGTTCACATTACACCTCTTTAATACATAAATAAATCATAACTATTCACTGAAATATTTAGCCCACTTGGGCCAGGCTTTCAGTGGTATTCACAGGGAGATAGCTCCCACTCCAGATATGAAAACAGTCATGAGAAAAGTCTACACATCTCCTTCACTAAGGTACCTCTGGGAACACGGACTGAGACCGAGCTGCAGTCCACAGACAGAAAACACTGGCTGCTAGGCTCCGACCCTAGCAAGATGACATAAGAGCTGAAGACATCTGAACCCAGGAGCCTGGGTTCCTGCTTGGTGACACTTGATGCTGTGGCCACATTCCTCAACCAATCAGAATTCCTGTCAACAGCAATGGAGCTGCCCGCAGCTGGAACTGCAGATGGGGTGTAGCCCCAAAAGCCCATTACTTAAGCCTTGTATTAAGACAATAAAGAGCCCCCACCCACCCCACCCTGTTAGCGCACAAATGTAGAAACAGTTTGCTTTGCTTAAATATCTAAGTGGATTAAGTCGGAGATGCAACAGTAACTCTAAAGTGAGCAGGGGCTGTGTTCTGTCATTTGGAGTGGAGTGACCTCAGGGACTTCAGGGACCTCAGGGACTCTCAGGGAGAGAACAACAAAGAGCACTGGGACTACTTTCTCTAAATAAAACTCACCTACAAAAACACCAACCAGTCAGTGTTTAAATGACTTAGTGACAAAAACAGATTTTTTTTTAAATCCGACATTTGTTTAAAAGAATTTAACTTTCAACATTGTTTTGAAATGACAAAGAATTTGACCCAGGAAAGAATCCTGAAAGTTAGATTTTTCTCAACCAGAAAACCAAGAGCATTGTGAAGATAGGTTTATTTTGCTGGGGTGTGGGCTGAGTCATAATTCGGCTATTTCAACTTTTAACCAGTGCCCCAAGTGTGTTACACAAGTCAGCCTGGTTAACTGACCCTTGTACTAATGCTGAAACCGTACAGTGGTGGTGTCCCTTTCCTTTTTAGTCCTGCAGAAAAGACTGGACAAGTACCAGCCTCCAGGACGTCACTGAGCTCAGAAGATGAAAATTCACGCAAGAGAAGGGAAATGCCAATGATGGCTGCAAAACAAGAAGCACCGATATGTTTGTGTCTGTTCTCCTCTCCCTCCCTCCCTCCCTCCCCCCCCACACACATGCAAAAATTCTAACTTAGGGCCCCACTATCCCGGCGGCGCTAGGCCCAGGGAGGATGTCAAGCAGAAAGAGTCCCTGGCTGGCCAGCAAGCCCAGTGGAATCAGCAGCTCCAGGTTCAGTGAGAGACCCGGTCTCAAAAATAAAGTGGAAACTGAAGAGAACACCAGATGTTGACCTCTGCCCTCCACACACACATGTGCACGCACCACGTGAACCCACCCAAGGAAAGGAAATCTATTTTGATGTGGATGCACAATTACTTAAAAATACAGATGAGAATAGAGTATACGAAAGTATATCCTGCATACACAACTTTTCCTGTGCCTTCCTCAAGTTGAAGATGACCCACCCTAAGGAAAGTGTACTTGCAAGTGAGGAGAGACACCTGTAAGGTAAAAATTAAAGTTCCCCTGGTCTTGGGCTCTCTGCTGGAACAAACTGACAGTCAGTACTCCTAATGGTTCCCTTAATCTTTCTTACAATCCACTGACCTACTCTGGGTCTACTGGGCCACCAAACTATGATTGGCTAAACGAGTAACTATGACTACAACTACTTCACTCTAACGTGCATCATTCAAACGGTGAGATACAAGCAAGGCCTGGCTGTACCTACGCCAACTTGAAAAACGGTCCGGACACAGCACGCCAGATCAATTTCTTCCCTCTACTTGCAATTATAATTTCTCTTCATGGAACACAGTCCTGGCTCCAAGAAAGCAATAAAATACAAGGAGGGTCAGATGAGCTCAAGGTATAAACGCAGGATTGGAAAGATAGTTACAGAGGCTCCAAGTTCGATTCCTACCACTGCCACAGAGGCTCAAAACTGTTAGCTCCAGTCACAGAGGATTTGATATCCTCTTCTGACCTTCAAGGGCTCCAGGCAGGCATATGACATACATACACACATACAGGCAAAATCCTAATATACATAAAGCAACTAAATCTAAAAAGAAAAATTGTTTTAAAAAGGTTAAAAACAGACATTTAAAAAAAACACTGAGGCAACTGATTAGCAGCAGAGAAATTACATTTTTTGAAGTGCAGCATGGAACTCAGTTTCCATTTGTCCAAAGTGCCTGGGGTTCATTTGTGGACCCAAGTGTTCTAAGTAAGTACATGAGGTTCATTTGTGGACCTCACAGGAGCACAGTTCTTACAATGAAATCAAATTCCCAAAGATGTTGCATTCTCTAGTGAATTCTAAGATGTCTACGAGATAATTCTCTCTAATCAGACTACTATATTTTGCACACATCGATGCCCCTAAAACTCATGAAATAGTTCCTACTAAATACCACAAGGACATTCATTAAAATTATATTAACTTTATTTAACACAGAAACTTGGACATTCTTTTCTACTGCAAAGAGCAGCTTTCCAAAGCATTTTGATATGTTGCCCAACAACTTAAAAAAAACCGGGGGGCTCCCATGGGAAGAAAAAGAAAGCATAAATGTAATCAATGCACCAAATTAAGGCTTGACACACATCAAACAAAAGTGCTACCCTTTAACACAAATTTCTGAGTCTGAGTTGAGAACCGAAAGCCCACATGCAGGCCAATGGCAATGGGAAGTAAGTGGTTACACACTGATGATCGTGTAGGAGATCAGATGTTTATTACAGGACTGAAGTCTCATCAAAAAGAGGAAACCGAGACCCTGGAAGGTGACTAATTGGCTGCATATCAACTGCTAGTCTGGCTGATCCAAGTGCCCTGATCTGTCAGGCTCTGTTCTCCAAAGCCAACTGTAGATCCCAAAGTTCTCAACGCTCATAACCACTCCGGTGCCTTCACCTTCTGTGCTGTGTGATGCTCTGTGGTTTCCCCTGCAAGGTTACAACAGCCCTCTTTTTTCTTTTTTTTTTAATTCTGTTCATGTATTCCGGTTTGTGTGTGTTCATGGACACCTGCATAAATGTGCGTGCAGGCCAGAGGTTAACATCAGGCGCTGTTCCTCAGGAGCCATCCATTTGACTTTGAGACTGGGTCTCTTACCAGTACCTACTGAGGCTCCAGCTACCATGGCCAGCCTCGTTCAATTTCTAAGTGGGTGCTGGGGGTCCAGCTCAAGTCCTTATGCTTGCCAGTCAAGCACTTTCCTGACTGAGCCGTGGCCACAAACCCAATAGATCCCATTTTTAAAGTCATTTTCCCCAAATACAAATACATACTAAATGCTGAAACTCCATAACAATACTTAACTTTACAGAGATTGCTACCCAGCCATTCTCATTTCCTGTAACAGCATAAAGATGAAGACAAAACCTACCTCATCTTCAATAAAATGGCTGGCTCCAAGCTTTTCACATAACTGTCACCACGTATCGCCAAACCCCCCCAATCCTACGAGCACACTCACAGCTGCTTTCAGACCAACTGATGACACCCATCCCTGGTCCTTCCCCATCAAAGGCCACCTAAAAACTCTGAAGCTTCCTAAGTCTTCAACACCAAAATCGGCCCGTGAAAGCCTCCTTTTGCCAGCTCTCTAGGATTTGCTAATAAACACCTGACAGAAACTAGGTGATTAGGGTTTCCAAGCCACTGATCTCATTTCTAGTAAAACCCCCCAAGTCCATCACTTTAACAGGAAGGCTGAAACCATGTGAATTATCACTAAAATCAGGGCTCAGTGTCGGTGAGCAAACTTTCCTAAGGATGACTGGCAAAGAACCTAACTTTCTAAAAGTAACAGCCAACACAGTGCCATACACTACACCCATCCAGTGAGAGTTCCCTCCAGTCACCTGCTATCTGTCCAGAGGCAAACGTGTCCAACAAGACCAGGGTCTGGGTTCTAGTTCAAAAATCATTATCTGGCCTGACATCGCCAGAGAAAAAAATGTTAATCTTTTCTTAAACAGAACACTTATCAGCTACAAACTTTTCAAGAACACAGTCACAGACCTTACCCAAAGGCTCAGTCTGGAAGGACAAGCAGAGCATCTTAGTTTTGACCACACTGCCTCAGAACAGAAAAATCCAGGGAAATCCCTGCAAGGCCTCAGACTTAATGTTGTATTTCCTTTTCTGAGCTGGAAAGCCCAGAGCAGGCCCTGGGCCAGCCCTGCATCCAGCCTTAGAGATGGATTCAAACTGGTAAGGTCGTTGCAGGGAAAGGAGAGGGAGAAAGGAAGAGGAGACCAGGGACAGTGGTCCAGACTCTGGACCCACGAAGTGGGGCAGCTGTGACAGCGAGCTCCCCTCTCCCTGTATGCAAACGATCCTGTTGCTGTCAGAACCACAGCAAGCTTGGCGCTCACCCTTGAAGGTGGCACTACAGAGCACCTAGGAACCCCAAACATTCCTCTGAAGACCCCGAGTGGAACAAGGAGCCTGCGCTGGAGCAGCTGCCACAGCTCGGCTTGTGTGGGAGGGGGGGATCGCGCCACAACAAGGACTCAAGGATGAGATACTGAGGGGGATGGTGGTGAAGGCACTGCAGAGGAGGAAGGAACCCAAGCCGGGGACTCTGCAGTGCTAAGTGGCCAGGCCTCAGGGAGAACGGAAGTGGACTAGACTGGAGAGGTCTGGACTATTGAGGATGTGGGGGGAGTGAGAACAAGACTGGGAGACAGACGTTTGGTCCCAGACAGGCTTGAGGAATTTGCGACTGAAGGGTGGGGGCTGTAAGACAGAAGCGAGGGGGCGGGACTGAAAGATAAGCGAGGGCGGGATCAGACAGAGACAAGGGGCGGGGCTTGGAACAGCGGAGGGGGCGGGGCCAAGAGGGGTGATGGAGATGAGGAGGGGGTGTGGAGGTAGGAGAGTAGAGAAGAGAGAAGAAGCAAAGCAGGCCGGTAGGGGGTGCGCTCCTGGGGGTACCAGGAAGGAGAAGTGAGAAGGCAAACGACAGGTCAGGGAAGAGAGTGGTGAAGAGAAGCTACAAGGGGAAAAGACAGCAGACAGGTGGGAGGGTAGTGAGGCGTGGGACTATAGGGGGAGAGCACGTAGGAGGATGGTGAGTGGAGAAATGGATGATGACAAGCTGACGTGAGGGTGGGAAGAGCAAAAGGAGGTGCAGCGAGGGGGCAGGACCTACGTGAAGTTGAAAGTAGGTGTGGGGCTGAGGGAGCTTGGCACAAAGCCTGGAGAAGAGCAGGTGCCTGGGGAGGGGTCTAGAGAAGGGCACAAGAGGGCGAGTGGGGGGCTCCGAGGAGCGGAACCTCTATGCAACTGAGGGTAGGTGTGGGGCAGAAAGGAGAGCTAGGGGATGGGCCTGGAGAGGGGAACTTGGGGGCGGGACCTGATGCAGAGGGGTAAGGTTAGGGGCAGAGGGAGGCAGCTAGGGGGCGGAGCCCATATGCAACTGGATAGGTGTGGGCAGAGACTGAACGGTGAGGGGGGGGACCTGATAAAGAGGGAGGAGCCAGAGGCAGGACCTACAGAGGATCAGCCGGGTAGAGAGGAGTGGAACCCAACAGAAGGATGAACAGTAAGCAGGGCTTGAAGCAGAAAAAGCCAGCTATCTGGGCCTGCAGAGCAGTCCGCAGGCGGGGAATAAAGCAGAGGGAGGAGCCAGAGGGCGGGCCGCCAAGGCGACAAAGTAAAGGGGTGGATCCTGCGCGGGGGAGGGGGCGGGAGTCTGCAGAACAGTCGAGGGCTGAACCTGGTTAGGGAAGGGGGAGGGTCTGCGGATCAATAGGGGCGGGGCTTTATGCAGAGAAGGCGGGGCTGCTGCAGAGGGGCGGGGCCTGTTGGACCGGGGGCGGGGCCTGATGCAGAGGGAGGGGATTGGGCGGCGGGGGCGGCGCCTGCAGAGCAGCCGGGGGGCGGGGCCGGGAGAGGGAGCGAGGGGCGCACGCCGTGGGGGGTGCGGCGGTCCCGGGATAACGGCCGGTGCAGGGGGGGTTGGGGGGAGTCCGCGAGGTCCCTGGGACCGCCTGGGGGCGCGAGGGCCGCGGCCCTGTAGTGCCTACCTGTCAGACGGATCTTGATGCTGGAACCGTTTCTACGCGTCCCGGGGTTCGACATCTCCCGCCAGCGGCCGGCCGGCCTTGGATCCAGCGCCGCCGCCCCCCAGCCCGGCCCGGCCCGGCCCCGCCGCCGCCTCAAGGTTACGGCCACGGGCTGGGCGCCGGGGTCCGAGCCGGGACGCCGAGTGAGCAGCACAGGCGTCGGGACGGGAACCACGGGCTAGAGCCGCAGGACCGAGCGCTCGGCTGCGCCGCCGCCCGGAGCCGCCCCTGGCTGGCCCAGCCCGGAGCTGCCGCGCTCGCAGCCGGACGCCCGCCGCCCTCGCTGCTTCCGCCGCCGCCTCCCGAGCTGCGCGCGCCCGTCGCCGTGCCGGCCCGGCCCTGCGCGGCCCCGCGCTTGCGTGCGTGCGCGCGCCCGAAGAGCACGGCGCTACGCCGACCGCGCTGGTCCTGGGCGCGCACGTGAAGGTTCTGGGAGCTGCAAGATTCCTGCAGCCCGTGGGGATTCTTGAAACAGACATCCCGCACGCGGAGCAATTCTTAGCCACAATCTCGGAACGAACTGATTTGCTTCTGCAACGATTCAGGGAATCGAATTATTTTTCTAGAGTCGGACTTTTTCCTGATGGAAGCCAGAGGATTGTGTGAAACCCCAAGCACCTTGCGCGCGTGCGCCCACGGGCACGCGGTGTCATTTTTGAGGAAATAGTGTTTAGATCCTGCAAGTTCCAGGAGAAGACTTTCCACAATGATCGAGTTGTCGGGTGTGCCCTGTGCAACTGGTGTATTCGATTGGCAAAGTGGTAAACCCGCAGGAAGTGAGGCATATGGACCAGCTAAACTAGATGTAAACTGGAGAAGTGGTGGTTTTGGGGTTAGGGACCTGCATGCAATTAAACTAACCTAGGAAAGTAAGCAGTGGGATTTGTGATTGCCTGCCTTCAGATGGAACACACACACCCCGCGCGCGTGTGCGCCCCCAGAGTGGCAGGCAGGTAAAAAAGTAAAAGCTGTATTTTCCCCAGTAAGCAAACCCATCTCTATGGTAACACATTCTAGAGAGGAAATAAAACGTTCTTGAAAAGGCCGGGTATGTTTACCAAACTCACATCTGGCACGAACCTAATTCGTTTCATAGACAGACTTTATGTGGCTTCCTTAACCAGGTTACCCACAGCATTTGGCCACCCTCTTTGGAGACAGAGGCTCAGCTGTAGCCCAAGCTGGCCTTGAACCTGTGATCCTCCTGCCTCAGCCTCCTGAGTGCTGTGATTACACAGGCCTGTACCACAACCCACCTGGCCTTGCCCTGATGGTTTGTCTCTATGACCCTGTGCAGCTCAGAGTTTTGAATAGCTGTAGTGAATTCTCTAAGAATAGGAACAGTATATGAGCAACAGTCAATCCAGATGCTAGCTCTGTCTCCTTTTCTAAGCAGCTGTCACTAAGATTGAGACCCATTTAAGAGTCTTTGATGAGGGTTGGTATGATAGATCCATTGATAAAGTATTTGTTGTACAAGCATGAAAAACAGTCTTCTGGAGGTTTTAGACATTTTTTAATCTACATATGAGTGTTTTGCATGTGTACTTTTTTGTACATCAGAGGGTGCTGGATCTAAAACTGGTGGTTGTAAGCTACCATGTGGCTACTGGGAACTAAATTCAGGTCCTCTGGAAGAGCAACATACACATATATATGTATGTATGTATGTATGTATGTGTGTATATATGTACATATATATCTTTATGTGCATTAGTGTTTAGACTATATAACTGTGTCAGAGCCCCTGGAACAGTAGTTACAAACACTTGTGAGCTGCCATGTGGATGTTGGGAATTGAATCTGGGTCCTCTAGAACAGCCCCACAGTCAGTGCTCTTAACTATTCAACATCTCTCCAACGTCAAGGACAAGGTGTGCTGGTGAATTTGAATGATCCTATCCATGTAGAGGCAAAGACAGGAGGATCTCTGGGGCTTATTGGCTAGCTAGCCTCAGTGACCTGGGGAGCCCCCATGGTAGCACATGCCAGAGACTGTCTCAAGGAAAAAAAGAAGGTGGGGGATCACATACATACATACACACACACACACACACACACACACACACGCACGCACGCACGCACGCACGCACGCACGCACGCACACACAGAGTCCAATGGCCCAAGTAACCCTCTTTCTTCTGGCAACATGGTCAGTATTCTGCCATGTACAGAATATTCATTCCCTCCTCATACCAATCTCTCTCTCTCTCTCTCTCTCTCTCTCTCTCTCTCTCTCTCTCTCTCTCTCTCTCTCTCTCTCTCTCTCTCTCTCTCTCTAGTTCCCCTCCCCAGAGGCCTCCCTCTTTCCTTCTCTGTGGCTCTCTCTCCCCTCCCAGCCCCCTGAACCTCTCTTCTTGCCTGTCTGTCATTCTGTCTCCTCAATCTTACCTCCTTCCTCCCTCCTCTCTCCCTACCCCCACCCCTGTGTACTTCCCTCCTTTCGAAGTCTCTCCCCACCCCCTGGCTCCCACACCCATCTCAGCTCACAGGCATTTTGTCTTTTCTCTAGCTGTTCCTGACCCAGGAATCTCAGATTGTTCCACCTCCTTGTTTTCTACTTGCCCGGGTGCCTGGACCTTTCTTTGCCTGATTATCTCAAGCCCTGAGTCACAGCTGTGCCTCCTGGAGGCCTTTCCCCTCTCTGCTCGTTAACCCGGAGCCAGCTCGAGCTGACTTTAGTTAGAGAATCCTAACAGTGCCCTGCCATACCCTGCTTCAAAGAGAAGACTGCCCTCCGTGGAAATTAGGGAACATCTTTGTTTGTTGTACATGTGTCTCTGTATGCTGCTACACATATGTACACACACATCTGGAAGATGCAGTCAGACATTCACTGACTGTCTTTCCCAATCACTCCCCACCTCAATTCTCAGACAATCTCTCACTGAACCTGAAACTTAGTGATTCACCTCGACAAACTGGCCAGCAAGCCCCAAAGGCCCTTATCTCTACCCTCCCTCCACAGGAATTCCAGATGTGGACTGCCACACCAGGGTTCCCTCCACAGGAGTTCCAGATGTGGACTGCCACACCAGGGTTCCCTCCACAGGAGTTCCAGATGTGGACTGCCACACCAGGGTTCCCTCCACAGGAGTTCCAGATGTGGACTGCCACACCAGGGTTCCCTCCACAGGAGTTCCAGATGTGGACTGCCACACCAGGGTTCCCTCCACAGGAGTTCCAGATGTGGACTGCCACACCAGGGTTCCCTCCACAGGAGTTCCAGATGTGGACTGCCACACCAGGGTTCCCTCCACAGGAGTTCCAGATGTGGACTGCCACACCAGGGTTCCCTCCACAGGAGTTCCAGATGTGGACTGCCACACCAGGGTTTCCCGAAGGTGCCTGGAATCCTCATGCTTGCGAGGCAAGCAATCTACTGACTGAAGTATCTCCCCTTCCTTCTTGTCGTTCAGACAAGATCTCATGTAGCCTCAACGGGCCTAGAACTCAGTATGCAGCTGAAGATGATCTCAAACTATTCATCTTCCTGCCTCCACCTCCTGAGTGTGGGGAATACAAAACTACACCATCAGGCCTGGTTTCATGCACTCCTGGGGTTCCTTCAT
Organism: Mesocricetus auratus; assembly: GCF_017639785.1. Taxonomy (NCBI): domain Eukaryota; kingdom Metazoa; phylum Chordata; class Mammalia; order Rodentia; family Cricetidae; genus Mesocricetus; species Mesocricetus auratus. The sequence goes on from NW_024429192.1 coordinate 83,136,219, forward strand.
GCTAGGCAAGCTCCCTACCCATTGAGCCACACCCTCAGCCCCACCCTACCTTTTGTTGTTGTTGTTTGGTTTTTCAAGACAGGGTTTCTCTGTGTAGCCCTGGCTGTCCTGGAACTCACTCTGTAGACCAGGCTGGCCTCAAACTCACAGAGATCCACCTGCCACTGCCCAAGTTCGAGGCCAGCCAAGACTACATGAGATCCCAATGGAAAACAAAACAAAAAGTTTGGGAGATGGATCAGTTGGCAAAGTGCTTCCCACAGAACAAAAGAGGACGAAGAGCGAGCCAGACGCAGCAGCGAATAGCTGCTACCATCCCAGCACTGGGGTAGCAGACTAGAGGATCCCTTGGGCTGGCTGGCCAGTCAGGCTAGCTCAATCAGTGAGGTCCAGTTCAATGAAAGACCCTGCCTCCAGAAACAAGGTGGGACCCTACAAGGTGGCTCAGCAGGTAAAAGAGCCTGGCCGTTCTGAGTTTGAACTCTGGGGTCCACACTGTGGAACGAGAGAACCGACTCCCACAAGATGTCTATGACCTCCACTAATGCCCAGCTGAAGCCTTGACCCTTCATTTATTTATCCTGTTCTTCCAACAGGCCTTTGGGACCTTCCTCTAAATGACTCCTAAACTAAATGTTATCAATAAGTGAGCTTTCATAATGTTTTAGAGACAGCCTCAAATAGCACAGGCTGACCTTGAATTTGCTATGTAGCCAGGGATGATCTCAAACATTGCTCCATTCTGGGATCACAGGAATGCACCACCAAGCCACACCAGACCTATCTTCCTACTAAGATCTGAAACACTGACCTTTACCCCAGTTGTGGAAAAGTAGAAACAAATAGAGATAATGTGACACAGATCCCCCTTCCCCAGAAGGAGTGAGAGCTGTGCCTCCTACCAAAGGCATGAATATAAACCCATTAAGTTAATTTGTTTGTTAATGGTTTGTGGGAGGGCAGGATGTGATCTAGTTATTGCTGCTCTTTCTGCCTGGGGAACACCATCGTTTTAAGGATAGATAGGTCTCAGCTAGTTTCATCCACTTGTCCTGATGTACATCGTAGCAATGTAGCAGGCAAACTAACCCCAGCCTTCTCTCCGCCTCCCATCTGCCTAGGATCTCCCTAAGTCAGCAGTTCTCAACCTGTGGGGGTGGAACAACCCTTTCACAGGGGTCGCCTAAGACCATTGGAAAATGCAGGTATTTACATTATGATTCATAACAGTAGCAAAATCACAGTTATAAAGTAGCAATGAAAATAAGTTTATGGTTGGGGTCACCACAACATGAGGAACTGTATTAAAGTGTCACAGCATTAGGAAGGTTAGGAACCACTGCTTTGAGTGAACGGATCTCAGTTTCTAACAGCCTATGGGTCCATGAGATGATTAAGCAGGTAAAAGCGTTTGCCTCCAAGTTCACCAAGATGACCTAAGTTCAATCCCCAGGACCCACACAGTGGAAGGAGGGGACCAGCTCCTTAATGTTGTATTCTAACCTACACACACACACACACACACCTTGGCACATGAATGTCCACACCTATATACACACAGGAAGATAAATATGATTTACAATTTTTCAAAATGTCAATTTCTTTCTTCCCAAGAACTATATTTAAGAAATTGCAGCCGGGCGTTGGTGGCGCACGCCTTTAATCCCAGCACTCGGGAGGCAGAGGCAGGCGGATCTCTGTGAGTTCGAGGCCAGGCTGGACTGACAGCCTCCAAAACAGAGAAACCCTGTCTTGTAAAACCAAAAAAAAAATTTGCAATAGTATCTTTTTTTTATTTTATTATTTTTTGGTCCCCCCCCCCCCCAAGGCAGGGTTTCTCTGTGGCTTTGGAGGCTGTCCTGGAACTAGCTCTTGTACACCAGGCTGGTTTATATGCAACTATTATTAACATTGTTTCATTGTTCTTTTCTGTTATTCAGCAGGCTATTGACAAATGCTTATAGCAATACCCTTTGTATGGGCAAGGCACTACTTGGCAAGGAATCTTAAGGCACCTGGTTGCTGGGCTGAGAGATGGCTCAGTGGTTAAGAGCAGTGGCTACTCTTCCACAACTGTCTGTAACTCTAGTCCGAGGGGATCCAATACCCTCACACAGACATACATGCAGGCAAAACATCAATGCACATAAAAATTAAAAAAAAAATAGAGGGGTGGTAGTGGTGAATGCCATTATTGGAGTCAGAGGCAGGAGGATCTCTGTGAGTTCGAGGTCAGCCTGGTATACAGAATGAGTTTCAGGACAGGCTCCAAAGCTACACAGAGAAACCCTGTCTCGAAAAACTAATAATAATAATAATAATAATTAATAAATAAAAATGTAAAAAGGTATCTATCTGGTTGTGGTTTTGCATGCCTCTAATTCTAGCTAATGTGATCCAATCAAGAAAATCCCTCACAGGTGTATTCAGCTGCTTAGTTACAGATATGGTCAAATTGGCAATCAAGATTAATCATCACAAGTCCACCCCTTGTCAGCTTTACATAAAACCACATCTCTTTTTTGTTTTTGTTTTTTTTTTTTTGGTTTTGTTTCCCCCCACACACATGGTTTCTCTGTGTAGCCCTGGGGCTGGCCTCAAACTCAGATTTGTAGACCAGGCTGGCCCATCTCAGAGATCCAACTGCCTCTGCTTCCTGAAAGCTGGGATTAAAGATGTGTGCTCCAACCACCTGGAAAGATTTTATTTTTCATTAAATGTAGGCACATGTGCACACATGTGTGCTGGCAGAGGTCAGATTTCCCCCGGAGCTGGAGTTACAGGTAGTTGTAAGCCTCTTGATGTGGGAGCTAGGAACCTTACTCAGGTCTTCTGCCAGAGCAATATGTGCTTTTAACCACCAAGCCATGGCTCCAGCCTGTGAAGCTCAGCTTTTCACATGTATGCTGTAACCAAACTCAGGTCTTCATGGGCTACATCCAGAGACTATCTCAAACTTTTTCCTTTTTTTTTCTGAGATAGGGCTTCTCCAGGTAGTTTTGGAACCTGTCCTGGAACTTGATCTGTAGACCAAACTGGCCTTGAACTCACAGAGATCCGCCTGCCTCTGCCTCTCCAAGTGCTGGGATTAAAGGTGTGTGCCACCACCGCTTGGCTTCTTTGATTTTTTTAAATTTATTTTTATTTTTTGTGCTTTGGTGTTTGCCACAGGTGTCAGCTCCCCTGGAACTGGAATTACAGACAATTGTGAACTGCCATCTGGGCACTGGAATTGAACCCGGGTCCTTTGGAAAAGCAGTCAGTGCTCTTAACCACTGAACCAGCTCTCCAGCCCTCAATTTTTTTTATTTTGATTTATTGTTACTGTATGTATGTTGGACTGGCTAGTTTTATGTTCACTTGACACAATCTAGAGTCATAGAAGAAGGAATCTCAGTTGATAAAATGCGTCTAGCAGCCGGGTGTTAGTGGTGCACGACCTTGATCCCAGCACTCGGGAGGCAGAGGCAGGCGGATCTCTGTGAGTATGAGGCCAGCATGGTCTACAGAGAAAGTTCCAGGACAGGCTCCAAAACAATACAGAGAAACCCTGTCTCAAAAAAACAAAACAAAACAAAAATGCCTCTAGCAGATTGGCCTGTGGGATATTTTCTGGATTGACTGATGTGGGAGGGTGCAGCTCGCTGTGGGCCATGCCGCCCCTGAGCTGTTACAAGAACGCAGGCTGAGCAAGTCATGAGGAACAAGCTAGAAAGCATCACTCCTCCACGGCCTCTGCATCCATCCCTGCCTCCGGTTCCTGCTTTAAGTTCCTGCCCTGACTTCCTTGGATGATGGACTACAGTCTGGCAGGGAAATAACCCTTTCCTTCCCAAGTTGCTTCTGGTCACAGTGTTTTGTCACAGAAATAGAAGTCCTGAGACATATATGTATGCTGTGTGTGTCAGAGGACAACATGTGGGAGTCACTTCTCTCCTCAGGGGACTTTACTTTTTTCTGTTTCTTTTTTAGATCAGAATCTTGCTTTGTAGCCTAGACTGGCCTCCAACTCACCATCCTCCTCCTCAGCCTCCTGAGTGTTAGATTCACAAGCATGTGCCACTTCCTGCTTCAAGAGGCAGAGCTCACGTAGCTCAGGCTAGCCTCAAACTCTCTGTGCATCCTAGGATGATCTTGAACTTCTGGTCCTCATGCCTCCCCCTCCTGAGTGATACAATGACAGGACTGCAGCATGATGGTTGGCCAAGCTTTGAAAAGTTTGCTCAACTCCACATCTACAAATCGTCACTTAGACATCTCTGTAGATACTTAGTAGAAATCTTAGAAACCATTGTAGACACCACAGTATGAGACCAAGGCCACCATACCCTCCTTCCTTTTTTTTTTTTCCTTTTGAACAGGTCTCACTCTATATACCAGGCTGGCTTTGAACTCACAGAGATCTACCTTCCTCTGCCTCCTGAGTGCTGGGATGAAAGGTGTGTGTGTCCCCATACTCTGCCTTTTTTTTTAAGTGACAAACAGTTTTACTCTTTTTAAAACTCAGGCTGGTCCGGAACTCTGTGTGTGTCTGTGCCTGCATAAGTGCGTGCGTGTGTGTGCGTGTGTGTGTGTGTGTGTGTGTGTGTGTGTGTGTGTGTGTGTGTGTGTGTGTGCGTGCCTGTGTGTGTGTGTAGGCCAGAGGTTGACATCAGGGATCTCCCTCAGTCTCTGTCCATCTCACTGAACCCATAGTTTTGACTGAGTAGGCTGGCTACCCACTGAGCCCCAGGAATCTTCTCTCTGCTGCCACCTACTCCCCAGCTCTGGAGTTACAGACACCCAGGTGTTTTACCTAGGAGCTAAGTGTGCAAGCTCAGGTTCTTGTGACAGCAAGCACTTTACTGGCTTTACTGGGAGCCACTTCCTCAGTCCTTTGTCTCTTGTGTGGTTGTTTTTGAGAGAGTCTCATATATGTAGCCCAGGTTGGCCTTGAACTCATTATGTAGCCCAGGATGGCTATGGTGGCTTGAATGAGATGTTCCCCATAGTCTCAGGCATTTGAACACTGGGGTCTCAGTTGACAGTGCTGTTTGGGAGGTACAGGAGGTGTGGCCTCGTGGAGGAAGTGTTTGGAGGGGTGTTTAGAATTTACAGACTTGAGGCACTCCCCGTTTGCTCTCTGCTTTGTGTATGGACTTCCAGAGCTTTCATCTTACTACTCCAGCTGCCATGGCTGCCACCTCCCCACCATGATGGACTCTTCCCCTCTGGAATCATAAGCCTAAATAAACTCTTTCTAATATCAGTTGCCTTGGTCATGGTGTTTATCTAAGCAGCAAAGTATCTAATACAATGGCCTTGAATGATCCTCCTGCCTCACTCTGATTACAGAGGCACAGGGGCGCATCAGGTCAGTTTTGCTTTTTGCGCTAAGCTCTGGGTGCTGAGGGTGATGATTAAGCTCCCAACAGCTGAATCAATACGTTGTGGAATATTAATTTAAGGTGCGTTACATTTGTTTATGCTGTGGAACATTTGTGTAATGATACACAGATGTGTTGCATTCTTTTGTTGTATTTGTTTAACTCTGTAAAGCTGTGTTACTTTGCCTGCCTAAAACACCTGATTGATCTAATGAAGAACTGAATGGCCAACAGCAAGGCAGGAGGAAGGATAGGCAGGGCTGGCAGGCAGAGAGAATAAATCTAGGACAAAAGATCAAGGAGAAATAAAGGAGGAGGAGAGGGGTGTAAAGAGAAGCTTTATCTTTGCTAGCCGCTTTGGTTTATCACCTGCCAGCCACCTGGGCTCTGCCGCTTTGTAGTCCCCAAATAAACACACAAGACGCTGTATTAATTATGAAGCTGTTGGCCTTGCTTGTTTCTTACTGGCTAGCTCTGACTTAAGTAATTACCCCATAATTGTTAATCTAAGTATGTCTCTTACCGGAGAGGTTTCCGGGCTTCCTACCCCAATGGCGTTACATCTCGAACTCTTCATGTTTCTCCTCCCCAGAATCCTCCTGGACTCCTAGTCCCACCTATCTAGATTCCTATTGGCCAACAGTGCTTTATTAACAAATGTACAGGACTTCCCCCATCAGAGGGGGACATCAGGGGCCAACCACCCAGCTACACATCCAGCAATGGAGTAAGAAAGAAAGGTATTCAGAAATAGAGACAGATAAAAACCCAGAGGCAAAAGGTAGATGGGATAATTTAAGGAAAGCTGGTGAAATAAGCCAAGCTAAGGTTGGACATTTAGAAGTAAGAATGAGCCTCTGTGTGTATTTATTTGGGAGCTGGGTGGTGGACCCCCAAAAGACCAAAAGAGCCAAAGAGTTTTTTTTAAAACTACATCAATAGATTATAGGTGAGTTCAAAATGCATGAACCAAAAACTAAAAGGCGGCTTGAGACCTGGGAGTGTGACTCAGGTGGTGGAGAGCCATCTATGTGGTGTTGGGGATCAGATCCAGGGCTTCACACATGCTAGGCAAGCTCTTTGCAGGTCCCCAAGGCTGGGTGGCCAACAAAAGTGCAGTCACTAAGGTCCAGGTTCACTGAATCTCTCTATCTCCAAAGCTCAAGGTAGAGAGAGTAACAGAGGAAGACACTGACATCAACCTCTGGGCTCCACACACACATGCACAGGACACTGAACCTGCATACATGCAAGCACACTCATGCGTACATATGCACACAGAGAGAAACCATAAGCCAGACATGGAGACTCATATCTGGAATCCCAGCACTTGGGAAGTGCAGGCAGAAGAATCAGGAACTCAAGGGCACCCTCACTTTTATAATGATGTTAAGACTAGCCTGGGCTACTTGGGACCCTGCTGTTATAGGAATTCATTCATACCTGCCCTTTTGGGTGTGGTATGAGGTGCTAAGTGTGGAGTGATGTATGGAGAGAAGAGGCATGCTCACTCTCTTGGGAGGTTGGAACAGAAGCAAGCTTCTGTGGTCGTTCACATCTCCCCAGGGCAGAGCATTGGGACACGGTGGTTTCCACCTCGTCCAGTATTCTGTGAGTCTGTGTTTCCCTTTGAGTCCCCATAATAAGGACAATCGTAACTCTCGAAATATCTTGCTTTTCCTTGCAGTGTTATGGAGTAAACCCTGGGTTTCATGCACAATAGATTAGTGCTCTACCATTGAGCTACAAGGGACTAGTTATGTAGCTTAGGCTAGCCTGAAATTCACTAGTGGTCCAGGCTAGACTGGAGCTCCAGCTTGTCCAGGAGTATCTGGGTTACAGGTGTGTGCCACCATGTCCAGACGGAGTGCTGCCTATTATATGCTGTTGTCCCTGTTTGGATGTTAAAGTCTGAGGGAACCATCTGTGATCTCTCAGGAGCAGCAAGCAGAACACACATCCTGACCTATGGGTACCATATCCATCTCAGAGTACACCGCTATTATTTTTCTCACTACTGTGACAAAAACACCTGACACAGCAACATAAGGAAGGACAGGTCTATTGTGGCTCACATTGTGAAGGGACAGTCCACCATGCTGGAGGCAGTGTGCTGGCAAGAGCGTGAGGCAGCTGGCCACACTGCAACCACAGTCAGGAAGCAGAGAGCAGTGAGCACTGCTGCTTTCCATTCATTCCAGAGTCCAGCCAGTGGGCTGCTGCTGTGAACATTTATAGTAGATCTTCCTAACTCAATTAACTCAATCTAGAAGCCCCCTGCAATGATTCTAGAACCTGTCAAGTTGTCAAGGTTAGCTGCCACATACCCCTAAAATGGAGATTGCTTTGGGGTCTCTCCTGACTCCACATTGTGCTTTTAGTTCTTTGTGTATTTTTTAAAAACTTGTGTGTCTGTACAAATGTCTGCCACATGTGTGCAGCACTTGCACAAGTCAGAAGCAGGATGCCCTGGAGCTGGAGTTACAGGTACTGTGAACTGCCTAGCTTGATTGGGGGGGGGGACTGATCCCTGTTAGAGCACTGGGCACTCCTAACCACTGAGCCATCTCTCTGGCCCCAGCTCTCTGTATATTTTGCAGGAGAGAAATTCTGATATTTGCTGTCTTCTCCCAGAAGAGTTTGTGTTATGATTCCAGGTTTGAGGGAAAAACAGGGAAAGTCGTGTTTGGATGACGGAGAATTCAGGATCCAGAGGAGGAGGAGGAGGAGGAGTTGGAAAGTAAGATTGTTCAGCCAGCACAGGCCCTAGGGTTCAGTCACAGTGCCGGTGGGTGGGCAACAGCACACCACAAGAGAAACAAAGGAAGGGTAAAGTCTGTGTGTTTACAGGATGTCCACGGACTTGCTGACCCCAGTAACCCGCTGATGTGGATTATGCTAAAGACACACGTCTGCCTGTTTGGGTTCTCCAGTACATGCTGTGTTATGCCCCATTTTCCCATGGGTACCTGGGATTCGAACTCAGGTTCTCTTGCTTGTGCAGCAGGCACGTTACCCCTGGGCCATCTCTCCAGCTCCTCTTCTCTTATGTCTTGATTCACCAATTTAAGACTCTCTGTTGTCTCCTTACCATGGAAAAATGAGATATCAGGCAACAAAGATATCTCATATCCATTTTTACAGGTTTTCACTTCTTGTTCAAGAGCTGGTTTGAAAACCGTTCCCTCCACTTCTGTAGTGAGAATTCATTTTGGGGTACTGGCCTTAGGGTGTGGACATGATCCTTTATAAGGAAGAGGTGGGGTCTCACTCACTCTCTTGGGTGGTGGTCTGAGCATCCTGCATTGCAGCCTCTTGCACCTCCAGGGGCAGAAGATCTTAACCACTTATTCATCTCCCTAGCCCCTGGTTTTGGAGTTTTGAGCCAGAGTCTCTATTCTAGATAGCCTGGAACTTTCGGTGCAGCTGAGGATGGCTTCGAACTCCTGATCTTCAAAATTCCATCTCCTGAGGGTGTGGTGGTGTGTGCACCACCACACCAAGTTTCTCTGGCACTGGGGATCAAATCCAGGGCTTCATGCATGCAAAGCAAGCACTCCATCGATTGGGCTGCATCCCCAGCCCTCATCATTACAAGATGTAGGAAAGGTGGCTAGTGGCTCTGGTCCGAGTGTGTCTGCCAAGGATTCCTGTGTTGAAATTTACTACCCATTATAAAGTATTCAGAGGGTGGAAAATGAAGCCAAACAAATGATAAGAGGCAGGACTTTGGAGAGAGTAACTAAGGTTACTCAAGTAGAGCACCCATGGTTGAATCCTGAATGCTCTATAAGAAGCCTGGGATTAATGCCTATGTCTCTTGCCATATGGAACTTCACCTGCAAGAAGGCATTCACCAAGTGTGGGTTCATGTGCCATCAGACTTGTAGGCTAAATAAAACCCTTTTCTTTATAAAGTTATCTAGCTTTGAGAATTGTTTTTATAGTAACAACACTGACTAAGGATAAACTTCTTATTTGAGACAGTACCTCAAACTCACTTTGTCTCCAAAACTATGGTAGAACTTGTCCTCAATCTCCTGCCTCCACCTCCTGAGGGCTGGGATTATAGCAGTATGTCACCAACCTTGCTGTTCAGATTCCAGTGTCTTCAATTATTTTATTCTAAGTTTTAGTTGCAATGGCTCTCACAATATACTTCACTGGTTCCAAATGGGATATCCTCCTGCCTCAGTCTCATTAGGATTAGGCATTCCCAGCTCAAGAATAAATGCTTTTAGTTTAATATTTGAGCCTTTTAATTCACAGATTAAAAACCAGAAACCCAAATGGGAAGGACAGAAGGAGGTGAGGTAATCAATGGATACAGGAATCCTAAGATTTTCTGTGGGTTTAAGTTACTTGGAGAGAAGAGCTAGCTAGAATGGAAACTCGGGGCTTCAAGGCAGGTTGCTTCCCCAACAGTGCCTGGAATATCACGTACTACCTCACAGAGCCAGCTGTTATCACACAACACAGCCATGCCGTGTTTCAGAAAGAAAAAAAACAAAACAAAACAAAAAACCAAGACAGTTAAGTTTTGAATTGTGCATGGCTAACCATAAGAATGGCACTTTTTCCACGTGCTATGACAAATGTGGGGGCAAATGCAAGGTCCGAGCTGTCCCGGTTCAGTTTTCACACTGTAAGCCAAGCCACTGCCAGTCCCCCTTCCTTCCTGTCTTTGTTAGCCTGCCAGTCACCCCAGTGGGTTGAGTCCAAGTGCATGGGCACGCGGCCAGATTGTGACTAACACCTCCACCCCGGTGCACCGGACGATGTAGGGAAGGCAAATAGCACTGCTCTTAAAGAACCCTGCTAGACCAGTTCGCATCTGTACCTCTCACCCACAAATGCTTCTTTGTCTTGAAATCTAAGCACAGAGTGACTGAATGAGAGAAGGAAGAGAGGTGAACCCTGTGCTAGAGCATTTGGGCAGAGGTAACAATCTTAGCAAGATATCTAACATTTGTTTTCAGGTAGGTTCTCACACGGCCCAGGCTGGCCTCATATTATGTACCCAAGGATGACTTTGAATGTCTGATCCTCCTGCCCACACCTTTTGAGTGCTGGGATTGTATAGCACCCCAGCTCCTGACTTATAGGGTGCAGGCAATGCTAAGCAAGGTACTCTACCAACTGAGCCACATTTCCAGCCTACCCTGAACTTCTGATCCTCCTGTCTCCATACCTTGAGCGCTGGAATTAAAGGTGCAGAGCTGTACCAGGTTTTTACAGATGGGCTTTATTGTTTTTTATATAGTCCTAGCTGACCTAAAATTCACCGAGATCTGCCTTTGTCTGCTTCCCAAAGTGCTGGGATTAAAGGCTTGCCTGGCTAGCAATTTGGTGGGGGGGAGGGGACAGGAGGTATTCAAGACAGGGTTTCTCTGTATACCCCTGGCTGTCCTGGAACTCACTCTGTAGACCAGGCTGGCCTTGAACTCAGAGATTAGCCTGCATCTGTCACCCAAATTCTGGGATTAAAGGTGTGCACCACCACCACCTGGCCTGCGACGTGATGTTTTAAAAATTGAAAAAAAATCTGACCGTAGCATGATTGAAATATTTATGACTGTTACTTCTTGGTCTTCACCTGTAAAAATATACATGTAGTTGAACCCAGGGCAGAAGGACAATGAAAATGTAAATATAATAGTTATCTTAGTTAGGATTTCTATTGCTGCCAAGAGACACCATAACCACAGCAACTCTTTTTTTTTTTTTTTTTTTTTTTTTGGTTTTTCGAGACAGGGTTTCTCTGTGGCTTTGGAGGCTGTCCTGGAACTAGCTCTTGTAGACCAGGCTGGCCTCGAACTCACAGAGATCCGCCTGCCTCTGCCTCCCAAGTGCTGGGATTAAAGGCGTGTGCCACCAACGCCCGGCTCCACAGCAACTCTTATAAAGGAAAAACATTTAATTGGGGTGGCTTACATTTTCAAAGGCTTAGTCCATTTTCATTATGGCAGAACATGGTGGCAGGCAGGCAGAAGGCAACAGGAAGTGGACTGAGACATTGGGTGGAATCTTGAGCACATATGAGACCTCAAAGCCTGCCCCTAAAAGTGACACACTTCCTCCAACAAGACCACACCTACTCCAACAAAGTCCACACCTCTTAATAGTGCCACTCCCTTTGGGGGCTGTTTTCTTTCAAACCACCATAGTAGTCTTGGACTAGTAGGCTCATTTCCTTCCATTTAAAACATTCCTGTTACATATGACATATAAATAATATAAATACTTACACATTCCACATAATAATATACTACACATAGTTTAAATTTTGAGACCGGGACTTGTTACATTGCCCAGGTTAGCCTTAAATTACCAGGTTCAAGCAATCCTCCTGCCTCAGCCTGTTAAACTGCATTGCATTCTGGTTGTGTGTGCCCACTCATGCCACAGTGTGCATGTGGAGGTCAGACAACAACTTTCAGGAGTAGATTCTCTCCTACCATGCGGGTCCTGGGGATCAAATTAGTTTGTCAAGCCTGGCCACCAGTGCCTTTACCCACTGGGCCATCTCACTGGCCCACCTCAGTCTGCTGAGCAGTTGAGTCATATATATGCTTTATTAAATCATGAGACAGGGTTTCACTGTGTAACCCTGTAATTCACAATCATCCTCTCTACATTTCCAAGTCTTGTGGTAACTCCACACCCAGTCTGAAATTCCATGATATTGAGTGTGTGGCCCATGGGTTCTTTAGTAGTGTGCGCTACATGGTGACTATACTTGATCACCACGGCTCAGACACTGAAAATAAAGAAAAGGTTTCTGAACATGAACAACTTGACCTGGAAACTGTGCACGGCTCTGAGAATGGGAAGATGGAAAAAGAGAAGTCTATTGACATTTGCCAAGGTTTACAAGATTCATCTCCCTGTAAGCACACTCTGCCCCACACTATACACCAAGCCAAATCTCCAGCTCACATATTTGGGAGCGTGTCCTCGAATGGCCCAAGATCCCGCTGTCACCCAATGGCTGTCCTTCCCGCATCTCCAATCAGCATGCAGGCCTTTTATTTATTATTCATCTTTTTCTTAAATGGTGCTTTGGATGGAGTTTGGGGATGTGACCTACCAGAGACGTGCTGATCTCTGAGCCAGAGCCAGAGCCACAGCCCCTTACTGGGGGACTCTACACAGGTGTGCTGCTGTTGAACCACGACCCCAGTCCCGACTGGGGGATTCTAGCCTTTGAGCTGTAACTCGAACCCCTCATGGAGGTAGAGATTCTAGCCAAGTCCTCTACCACTGAGCCACACCCCAACCCCCTGAGGACCTTTCTAACATGAGCAGAAAAGGCCAGCTCTCTCATGGAACCCTTGGACTTGAACACATCAAACTAAAAGTGAATGCAAACCTCCCCTTATGAGGAGGAGGAGGTTGATACCACAGCTGTGCAGATAGCATCGTGGATTAGTGAAAGAGGAAGCTTTAAAGGGGAAGTCCACATAAACAAATTCCTCTAAGTGGCTTCAGAAAAGAAAAGCCTTCTGGGAAGAGTGATAAGGAAAAGTGGAAGAAACAGCCCAGTGCAGAAAAGACAATAACAGCAAATAGGGAAATTAGAAAAGCAACTTCTGGAATGCCCACACTGGAAGTTCCAGAGGGGAGTGTGTGTGTGTCTGTGTGTCTGTGTGTCTGTGTGTCTGTGTGTCTGTGTGTCTGTGTGTGTCTGTGTCTGTGTCTGTGTGTCTGTGTGCGCAGAGAACAACTTTGGGGAATCAGTTTTCTTCTTTTATCAAGTGGATCCTGAGGATAGAACTCAGGTCCTCACGCTGATGAGGAAGTTCCTTTACCTACTGAACTATCTTGCTGCCCTCTTCCAACCCTCCCCCCTTTTAGACAGGGTTTCTCTGTGTAGCCCTGGCATTCTGAAACTCACTCTGTAGACCAGGCTGGCCTCAAACTCACAGAGATCCACCTGCTTCTGCCTCCCGAATGCTGGGATTAAAGGCGTGCGCCACAACCTCCCAGCTCCTTTTTTTTTTTTTTTTTTTTTTTTTTTTTTTTTTGGTTCTACGAGACAGGGTTTCTCTGTATTGTTTTGGAGGCTATCGGTCCAGCCCAGCCTCGAACTCACAGAGATCCGCCTGCCTCTGCCTCCCGAGTGCTGGGATTAAAAGTGTGTGCCACCACCGCCCGGCTTTTATTTTTTTTCTTTTGGGTCAGAAGACTTTTACTCTATGGGAGGCCACACTGATACTAGGAAGTCCAGGTACCTGGAACTTCAGAGGCCACAACAGTATCCAAAATCCCAGAGGCCACACCAGTTCCCAGAATCCCAGAACTCCAGAGGCAATGTGAGCATCCAAAACCCCATAGGTCATGCAGGTCACCAAACCCCAACAGAGACACACTACTAGACCTGAAGACTCACTCACTGGTCACCAGAATTATAGGTCACTCAGGCCAGAACAGAGAGGAAATGGAAAGGGAGAAAAAAATCCATTCAACAAAGAAAACTCAGAAATTGGCACCCAAACTTATAACACAACCAACAACACCCAGGGAAATTTGGCACCACCAGAGCCCAGCTAGAAATAAAATATTTTAATGAGAAAATAACTAACAACAAATGGTGGTGATGATGTGGACAAAGGGGAAATCTTGTACATCTCTTGTGGAAACATAAGCAACATAAGCAAGTCCTTCACAGTGGAAATCAGCACAGAGAAGTCTCAAAAAACTAAAAGATCTACCAAACAACCCAGCTATACCTCTCCTGGGTATTTACACTAGAGGCTCTCTGTCAACACACCATAGAGATACCTGTACTCCAGTGTTGATTGCAGCTGGAACCAGGCTGGGTCTCCAAAGACAGAACAGTAAAGAAAATTGTGGTTTCTACACACAATAGAAGCTTTTCAGCCACAAAGCAGAATGAAGTCATGCTATTTTCTCAGGAAAATGGATATAACTGGAGATGATCACATTAAACCAATGAGGCCAGCCTTAGAAAGACAAAAGACCGCGTTTGTCTATTCGATGCTTCCTGGATACATAGAGATAAGTAACACCATATATGTTACATGACAGGAAAGCAGATGTGAAGCTGCCTAGGAGAACAAAAGGAACTAGGTAGGGAAGAGGGTTAAGAAGGGAGGACAGAGTAGGGAGGGAGATTTGCTCAACATACAATATAGTGTATGACAAAAAGCAATCTACAGATCCAATGCAATCCCCATCAAAATTCAAACACAATTCATTAAAGACCTTGAAAGAACAACACTCAACTTCACATGGAAAAACAAAAAATCCCAGGACAGCTAAACAATCCTGTACAATAAAGGAACTTCCAGATGTATCACAATCCCTGATTTCAAGCTCTACTATGGAGCTATAGTATTAAAAACCATATGGTATTGGCAAAAGAAGACAGGTGGATCAATGGAATCCAATCAGAGACCCTGATATCAGTATACACACCTATGGACACCTGATTTTTTGACAAAGAAGCCAAAATTATACAATGGAAAAAAAGAAAGTATCTACAACAAATGGTGCTGGCATAACTGGATGTCGACACGTAAAAGAATGCAAAAAGATCCATATGTATCACCATACACAAAACTCAAGTCCAAGTGGATCAAAGACAGTTACACTAAATCCAATAGAAGAGAAAGTTCAAAAGAACCTTGAATGCATTGGCACAGGAGACCACTTCCTGAATAGAAAGCGCCAGTAGCACAGACACTGAGAGCAAAATTAATAAATGGAACCTCCTGAAACTGAAAAGCTTCTGTAAGACAAAAGGCATGGTAAATAAGACAAAATGGCAGCCTACAGAAAGGGAAAAGATCTTCACCAACCCCATTTCTGACAGAGGGCTGATTTCCGAAATATACAAAGAGCTCAAGAAACTAGACCTCAAAAGAACAAATAATCCAATTTTTAAAAATGGGGTACAAGTCTAAACAGAATTCTTAACAGAAGAATTTTGAATGGTCAAGAGACATTTAAAGAATTGTTCGACATCCTTATCCATCAGGATAATGAAAATCAAAACAACTCTGAGATTCCATTTTACACCTGTCAGAATGGCTAAGATAAAAAACACTAATAACAGCTTATGCTGGTGAGATTGCAAACTTGCACAGCTGCTTTGGAAATCAGTATGGCTGTTTCTCAGAAATTTGGGAATCAATCTACCTCAAGACCCAGTGATATCACTCTTAGGCATGAAAAGGATACTCAATCATTCCACTAGAACATTTGCTCAACTATGTTCACAGCAGCTTTATTCATAATATCCAGAACCTGGAAACAACCTAGATGTCCCTCAACCAAAGAATGGATAAAGAAAATGTGGTACATTTGCACAATGGAGTATTACACAGGAAACAATGACGTCAGGAAATTTGAAGGAAAATGAATGGAACTAGAAAAAAAATCATCCTGACTGAGGTAACTCAGACCCAGAAAGACAAACATGGCATGTACTCACTCATAAGTGGATATTAGCTACAAAGGAGAACCATGCTACAATCCATAGCCACAAAGAGGCTAAATTACAAGGAGGGCCCAACGTGGAATGGGGGTGCATGGATTTCTCTGGGAAGGGGAAATAGAAGAGATCTCCTGGGTAGACTGGGGGTCTGCAGGGATGGGAACATGAGGGATTTGGTTGGGCAGCGTGGATGGAAAGGAAGAATAATGAAAAGAGATGTCTTGATGGGAGAGACAGCTTGGGGCTAGACAGAAATCTAATGCAAGGGAAATTCCCATGAGTCTACAAGGATGATCCCAGCTAAGACTTCTAGTACTAGTGGATAGGTAGCCTGAACTGACCCATCTCCTGTAATCAGATTAGTGACTACCTAATTGTCATCAGAGAGCCTTCCTCCAGTAACTGATGGAAGCAGATGCCGAGATCCACAGCCCAGCACTGGACTGAGCTCTGGGGATCTTGTTGAAGAGAGGGAGGAAGGATTGTACAAGCTGGGGAAATCAAGGGCATCACAAGGGAGCTCACAGAAACAACTAACCTGGGCTCATAGGATCTCACAGACTGACAGCTAGGGAGCCTGCATGGGACCAACCGAGGCCCTCTACATGTGTGTGACAGTTGGATAGCTTGATCTACCTTGTGGGACTCCTGGTGGCAGGAGCAAGGCCTGTTCTGGATGCTTTGGCTGGCTTTCAGGAACCCATTCCTCATACTGGGTTGCCTTGTCCTGCCTTAATACAAGGACAGGAGCTTAGTCCTACACCTCAACTTGAAACACCATGCTTGGTTGACACCCATGGGAGGCAGGCTGCTTTCTGAACAGAAACAAGAATAGTGGATTTGAGGGGAGGGGCGAGGAGGAGGTGGGGCGAGGAAATGAGAGGGAAAAAGGGGAAACTGCTGTCAGGATGTAAAATAAATGAACAAATTTAATAAAAAAGAAAACAAAAATATAGCATGTGAAAATATCCTGGTCCCATTGCCATGGTTCAGTGGTAAAGACATCTGTCCCCAAGCCTGATGACAGAAGTTTGATCCTGGATCCCACATTGTGGTAGGAAAAAAGTGATTCTCACAAGTTATCTTCCCACCTCCACTCAAGCACTGTGGCATACGTATACATACAGTAAGTGAATGCAACTTAAAAATTCCCTCATGTGATACAGTACTATGCATAATGAATATACACAATGAAGATTTTAATTTTAAAATGATCCTAATCTCTGATATTGTCACCTTGATGGGACCTAGAGTCACCGAGGAGAAATGTCCGGGTGTGTCTGAGAAATTTTTTCTCTACATTTTGTGTGCGTGCTATGCACGTGTATGGTCGCCCACACCTGGAGACCTGGAGAGAATGTAAAGGATCAGCCTCCGCTACTCTTCCAACCTACTCATTGAAGCACGGTCTTTTAATCAAGTTCATGGATAGTTAGCTCGATTGCTCTAGGGACCCCATGTCCACCTCCCAAGTCTGGAGTTACAAGCAGGCTGCCACATCCACCTGGCATTTCCATGAATTTCTGGGGATCCAAGCTCCAGTTCCGATTGCACAGCAAACACTCTAACCACCAAGCCACCTCCTTAGC
The DNA here is from genome assembly GCF_017639785.1 of Mesocricetus auratus. Taxonomy (NCBI): domain Eukaryota; kingdom Metazoa; phylum Chordata; class Mammalia; order Rodentia; family Cricetidae; genus Mesocricetus; species Mesocricetus auratus. The sequence goes on from NW_024429192.1 coordinate 83,153,636, forward strand.
CCCCGGGGAAAGACGGTTTCCATCAGGTGGGAAGACTCGTTCGGAACTCAGGTAGCACTATCTCAGGGGCTGGTGTACCAGCCTGAACAAAAAGGAGACAGTGAGCTGGGCATCAGCGTCCCTCTCTCCGTGCTTCCTGAGCATGGGCGCAATGTGACCGGGCTCTTACCACCATGCCAGACTAAACCCTCAGACTATGAGTTGCTTTTGGTGGGTGCTTTAACCCAACAAGAAAAGTAACGTGAAACCGTACATAAGAAGTGAAAGTACTGACATTTTATTAAGTTTTAAAAGCTTTACACGTGACAGACAAAGTTGGGTGTGGTGCTTGGTCATTATGAAGTTGTGAGGGGTGTCTTTTTTTTTTTTTTTTTTAGTGCTTCACGTATTCACACTCTCAGCCCTGGATTGGGAAAACTGCCACCATCTTCTTCCTTCAAGGAAGAACAGATGCTGTTATGCCCCAGGTCCCAGCACCTTTGGCTCTAATATCCCAGCTGGACCAGAATTTGTTCCAGTCAATTCTAGAACTTAGCTCAATGACAAGGCCCCTCAGAGGCACAAATGTTTCTTAGGGTGGGCTTGGGGTGGGTGGGGGTGTGGAACAGGTGTTGGGGAGGGGCTGGTGGAGCAAGGGTTGCAGGCAGTTGTGCCTCACCTGATGAGGGTACTTCGAACTGAACTCAGGTCCTCTGCAAGAGCGGGGTGCTCTCAACTAGTGAGCCACCTCTCCAGCCCTCACCTTGCTTGAGACAGGGTCTCTCACTGGCCGGAGCTCACTCATTAGACTAGGCTGGCTGGCCACCAAGCCCCAGATACCCCCTTGACTTCACTTCCCCAACACTGGGATGCCATCATGCCTGGCCTCTATGTGGGTGCTGGAGACTGAAGCTCGTAAGGCAGGCACTTTATGACTGAACTAGTTCACAGACATCAAAAGCTGGAATCCCAGCATTTGAGAGGGCTTTAGACAGGCTCTAAACACAGTTGTGTATGTGGCAAAATACAGACAAGAGTCTTTTTTTTTCTTTTGGAGTCAGGGTGTCGTAGCCCAGATTGCCCTCTTACCTTTCAGTCCCTCAATCTAGGATTACAGATGTACACTATAACATCTCTAACTTTTTTTTTTAAAAGAGATTCTCATGTAGCCTAGGGTGGCCTAAAATACCTACTATGCCTGCCTCTACCTCCTGAGTGCTAGGATTACAGGTGTGGACCCCTTCACTGGGTTCAGCTTCATTTTAGCAATTAAAAAATGTATATCTGGGCAGGGCATTAGTGGTGCACACCTTTAATCTCAGCACTCGGGAGGCAGAGGCAAGCGGATCTCTGTGTGTTCAAGGACAGACTGGTCTTCAGAGTGAGTTCCAGGACAGCCTCCAAAACAATACAGAGAAACCCTGTCTGGAAAAAAAATGTATGTGCATGTGTATGCACATGTGTACATTCCAGTGTGTACGGAGGTCAGAGGACAGCTTGTGGGGGTTGGCTCTCTTTCTCTAGGTAGATCCTGGGGATTGAAGTCAGACCACAGGTTAAGCAGCAAGTGCCTTTACATGCCCAGGCACTTTACCAGTTCCATCTTAAGGATTTTCAAGCAGAATTTGCTGCCATTGAGAATGTATGTGAAGTGAACCCATTACTTCTACCCAACCCCGTCATCCCAAGCTGAAAAGAAACTCTGTTCCCATTTAATGCTAAGACATCTTCTACCCTACCCAGGCCCTGGACCCACCATTCTCTGCTTTCTGTTGCTATGAGTTTGCTCACTCTCAGGACCTCACAGAAGTGGAATCAAACAAGAGTTGTCCTTTTGTAACTGGCTTTGTGTATATGTGCAGTACATGTGCCTACATGTGTGCAAATGTTCATGTACACTTATGTTTACAGAGACTGGACACTGACTTTGGGTATATTTCTCATTCACTCTCCACTCTGGCTTTTTGAGATGGCGTCTCTCACTGAATCTGGAACTCACCAGTTTGGATAGACTGGATGGCCATCAGCTCATCTCTGCCTTCCAAAGTATGGGTTTACAGGGGCATATGCCATGCCCAGCTTTTTACACAGACGCTGAACTGTAACTCAGGTCCTCACGCTTGTCTGGTAAATACTTTACCAATGAAGTATATCTCCGAAGGCCCCATGGCCTTGAATTAACTATACAGCCAAGGATAGATCTGAAGCCATGACCTTGTGTTTCCTGCTTGGGTGCTGAGGTTACAGTCCAGTGTCATTGCCCCAGATAACTTCATGTTATGTATATTTTACTACTGAACAGATCTTTATGAAAACTGTTATCTGATCCCCATTTCCAAGGGTGGCAGACAACTCAGATATTTTGTTGAATAACTCATTCCCAAACTATGTATTCTAGAAAAAGACAAAATACAGTCCGGGGCAAAATGGTTTTCCAAAAGCAGGGCCAGATTGCATTGTTTGCATTCTTAAATAGAAATTCATCTTTAGTATCCTGTCCCTTCCCTTCCCAATCCCTCTGCTCCAACAAAAGTGCCAAGAAAATGACAGTTTTTAAACCAGAAACAAAGAGATTAATCTCCCATGGGTGTAGACTGGCTTTGTGTGCACTAGGGAAGCCAAAGGTCAACCTTAGTTGTCATTCCTCAGGAGCTGTCCATGTTGTTTAACTGTGTGTGTTTGTGTGTGTGTGTAAGAGGAGGAGGGTATATTGCCACAGCATGCATGAGGTTAAGGACAACTTTCAGGAATCATTTCTCTCCTCCTGTGTGGGTCCCAGGGATTGAACTTAAATTGTCACGGTTGACACTAAGTGCCTTACCCCAGTTGTGCTGCACAGTTTTGTTTTGTTTTTTTATTTTTCAAGACAGGGTTTCTCTGTGTAACAGCCCTGGTTGTCCTGGAACTCACTTTGTAGACCAGGCTGGCCTCGAACTCACAGAGATCCGCCTGCCTCTGCCTCCCGAGTGCTGGGATTAAAGGGGTGCACCACCACTGACAGGCTATGCTGGCCATTGTTATTTCAATTTGACAAAGGCTAGAATCATTTGAGAGGACAAAACCTCAGTTAGGAAAATGCCTCCAGCCAGGCAGTGGTGGCCCACGCCTTTAATCCCAGCATTCCAGGACCCAAATTTAAAAGCCTGATAAAGCCAGGCAGTGGTGCACACACCTTTAATCCCAGCTCTCAGGAGGTAGAAGCAGGTGGATCTCTGTATTTGAGGCCAGTCTGGTCAACCTAGTCTACAAAGCAAGTTCCAGGTCAGTCAAGGTTACACAATGAAACTCTGTCTTGAAAAACCAAATATAGAGAGAGAGAGCTTGAGAGAGCGAGAGAGAAAGGCTTCAATAAAATCGGCCTGTAGACAAACCTGTGGGGTATTTTCTTAATTGATTAATGGGGAAGGGCCTTGTAGATGGTGTGTTCCTGGGCTGGTGGTCCTGGGTTCTATTAAGCAAGAAGGCTGAACAAGCCTTGAGAAGCCAGCTGGTAGGCAGCATCCCTCCATGGCCTCTGCATCAGCTCCTGCCTCTGGGTTCCTGCCCTGTGTGAGTTGCTGTACTGATTCCTTCATGATGAGCAGTGATGCAGAATTGTAAGCTAAGTTAGCTCTTCTTCCCCAGTTTGCTTGTGGTCATGGTCATCATCACAATAGAAACCCTGACTAACACAGCACTGATCCATCTGCCAGCCCCTCCACAGCACTTTTGTTTTGTGAGACAGGATCTCTTGCTGGAACTCTACTCAGCTAGACTGGCAAGCCATAGTCCCACCTAAAACTGGGATTATAAACATGTGTCGACATGCCTATATTTTTTTCATAGGTTCGAACTCAGGTCCTCATGATTACACAACGTGCACTCGGCAGGCTGAACCACCTCCCAGCTCACAGACAAGCTGCTTGATACTCAGAGGCCGCCTGAAGAACAGGAGCCAGGAGGGCAGCCAGCTAAATTCAGAAGGGTGGGGAGAGAAGTCAGCATGGCTGATCATAGCAAAAGCGTTGGAAGCATGGACCCAGGACACAGGGCCCTTCCTACTCACCTCACCGAAGTGTTTCTCAATAATGTTCAGGGCGCTCTGGCTAATTTGACAATTCTGGTGGAGCTGTAAGGACTCAATTTTTTCAATACCGCCAACTTCTTCTATCATAAGACACAGTTTTTGCTTCTCATGCAGCTTATCTGCCTCCTGAGGATGGGGACCAGCAAAGAGACCATCAGACACTGAGTGTGCTGGGGCAGGGGGTGTTCACTGGCCGGCCCTAAAGGAGCTTTCCTAGGTGGAGATAGACTTGTTCCAGCAGGAATGGTCACAGACCCATTGGAAATGTCAAGATTTCCTCCTCATTTCAATAATTCATTTACTCAATCATGCATGTATGCATTTATTCACAAAATCACTTATGAATTCATTCATTCACAAAATCACTCATTAATTAATTAATTCATTCATTCATAAATACATCCATGAATTCATTCACTCACAAATACATTCATGAATTCACCTGTGCATTTACTTGTTCACACATTCATTCATTCATTCACTTTTCTACTCAAAATGTACCCAACATTGGAGAAAACAAATGTAATAAATATAAAAACGCTTTTTTGCGAAGCACTAGAGAATTCAAAGTGAAAAATTATGAAAAAATATTTAATAAAAAAACAAGTGTAAACAGGCTATAGTGGCCCACACCCACACAGTTCAAAATAAAAACACTTTTTTTTTTTTTTTAGTTTTTCGAGACAAGGTTTCTCTGTATTGTTTTGGAGGCTGTCCTGGAACTAGCTCTGTAGACCAGGCTGGCCTCGAACTCACAGAGATCTGCCTGCCTCTGCCTCCCGAGTGCTGGGATTAAAGGCGTGCGCCACCAACGCCCGGCAAAACACATCATTTTAAAAAGGCTAGTAATTCCTTTTCTTTTCTTCAAGACAGGTATTCTCTGTGTAGCCCTGGCTGTTCTAGAACTCGGAGATCTGCCTGCTTCTACATCCCTGAGTTCTGGGGTTAAAGGTGTGTGTTACAATGCCTGGCTCAACTCTTTCAAAGTCCGTTGTGTTTTGAGCCACGTGTGGGTTTCTAGGACTCAGATAGGACACACCCTTACCTTTGCCATCCAGTCTCACTTGCTCCCAACCCCTGCCTCCATCTGGTCTCCCCCAGTTTCCCAACCACTGGCTCTGGCTGCTCCCCTCAATATTCGCTTTGCCCAGAATGTCCTGCCCCAGGTGTTCACACGGCTCCTCTACACTCAGGTTTCTGGTTGGGACCTTCCTCGAAGAATGGTCCCTTCCCTGAGCACTGCACAGGAAACCTCTGCAGGGTTCCCTGTGTAACTCACACACAGGTGCCACAAGACACAGATTCGTACAGGTCTGTTTTGAACACTTGTCACAAAGACATGGGAGAAACTGGAGGTGCGTGTGCACGCGCGTGCACACACGCGCACGCACGCGCACATGCACACACTTTCTTCATAGACTGGGTAGCCCAGCAGCCTAATCTCAAACATTCTACTTAGCCTAGGCTGCCCTCAAACTTATGGCCTCCTTCCTTTGTCTCCAGAGTACTAGGATGACAGGTGTACACTGCTAAGCTTGGCTTGGAGTCCTTGTTTCTTTATTATTATTATTATTTGTGTTATCCACAGTATGTGGGAAGAGAGGGAAGAATGACAAGAGAATCCTACTCGGGATTATTCATTCATTCATAGTCAGACTGGCACTAACTCGATGTACAGCTGAGGATGACCTTGAACTCTTCATCCTCCTGTCTGGACCTCCCGAGTGCTGGGATTACAGACATACCTAGGTTATGTGGTGCTGGGGATGGAACCCAGAGCTTCACGCTAGGGAGGCATGCTACCAAATGAGTTACATCCCAAACTGACCAACTTGTCTTACTTAAACTTTTTACATTCATTTTTCTCCCCACCCCTTACGTATGCACCAACACATGTACCATTGCACACGTGTGGGGGCCAGATGACAAAGTTGCAGGAAGTCCATTGTCTCCCACTGCCACATGGGTCCTGGGGATTGAACTCAGGTGGTCAGCTTGGTGGCAAGCACCCTTACCCACTGAGCCCTCGTGCCACCCCCTCCAAGCAACCCCACCACACATTTCTAAGAAGCAGCTCACTGTCTTCAGCTGGAGACTGCCTGTTCAGAACAGCTTACCTGGAGAAAGAAAGAAACAATGTTAAGGACAATGGTGATGACCTTCATGTCTGGAGCAGTGAGCAGATCCAGCAGTGGCTCCAAGACTCCCGAGTGGACAAGTACGGAAAACTGGCTCTGAGAGGCCCCTGTTGCAAAGTTAGCCACGGTCCACACAGCTTCCTTCTGGACCTTGAATTCTGCCTGCAGCGACAGAGGTTTGGGTTCTCTACAGCACCCAAGGGCCATCACACAAAGAAAAACTTTGAACTTCTAATTCCCGCACTTCTACTTCCCAATGCTATCCTTACGATGAGTGCCACCTTCAGTCTTTTAATTAAACTCCTAAAAATAGGGTTCACTGTACATCCCAGGTTAGCCTAGACAGGCCTTCAATTTGCAATCCTCCTGTTGCAGCTTCCTGAATATTAGGATTACAGATGTATGCCACCAGACCTGGTCTTAACTTGGCTTACGCTGTAGGTCAAATATTAAGAGCTGAGATTACATATGAAATTTATGTCCCATGTCCTGACAACCTGCCTTCCATTCACCACAAGAGAGAACCTGAGTGGAGTATTAAGTAGGCAGATTGACTCCCATGGGACATTCCTTTTCTTTTCTTTGGTTTTTTTGAGACAGGATTTCTCTGTATTATTTGGAGGCTGTCCTGGAACTCGCTCTGTAGACCAGGCTGGCCTCCAACTCACAGAGATCGCCTGCCTCTGCCTCCCAAGTGCTGGGACTAAAGGCGTGTGCCACCAATGCTTGGCTTTTTTTTGTACTTTTCTCCTTTTCTTAGGGTCTCAGGTGGCTCAGATGGCTTTGCACGCACAGTGCAGCCACGGATGGCCTTGCACTTCTGATTGTCCCACGTCTCTCTTCATGTGGGTGCTGGGGACTGAACTCAAGACCTCATGCTTGTACAACGGGTGCTTTACAGACTCTCTCCCCAGCCCTGCCACTTACGTTTCTTAGCAGGGCTACCAACGGAGGCAGTAGGTTACACGAAATCAGCTGCTGGATGTGGTGTCTGGGCCCAGCTGCCACGTTGCTCATGGCCCAGGCAGCTTCCTTCTGGATAGAGGACTTTGGGTGTCTTAGAAGTTGGCCCAGCACCTTCAGCATGCCAGCATTGATGGCCATCTGGGTCTGCTGGTCCGTTCCTGTGACAATGTTGCCCATAGTGCGGAGAGAAGGGGCCTGGAAGGACCAAGAAAGGTGTCTAAGTGTTGCAAATGTGTTACACTACAGACAACTCACATGCTGAGAAAGGTCTAGAAGTTTGTGGTGTTTTATCCGGTTAACATACACATAGCTGCTTTCATATAGTTTCAGGTACTTGCTAGCTTCTCATAAGTTTCCAGTCAAAGTGGATAGATAAGGGACGCTTGTCAGAAAATGATATGCTGGGGGCTTGGTGTGTAGCTGGTGGAAGAGTGCTTGCCTAGCATGTGTTCTGAGTTCTGAGTATAGAAACCTGGCATGGTGCTACATACCTGTAAACCTTGTACATGGGAGGTAGAGTCAGGATGTCTCAAAGCTCAAGCTCTTTCTTGGCTAGATAATGAATTTAAAGCTAGCCTGGACTACCTGAGACTGCTAAAAACAAACAAACCATTCTGCTGTCCTGTTTTTGTTTAGGGGTTTTAAGACAGGGTCTCTCATATAAGTTCAAGTTGGTCTCTAATCCATTATGTGACTAAGCTTTTGATCCTCTAGCTTTTTTCTAGAGACAAAGTCTCACCCCATACTGGTTTCCAACTCCATATGTAACTGAGGATGACCTTGAACTTCCTGATCCTCCTGCCTCTACCCTGAGAGCAGGGACTACAAGTGTGCTCCACACATCTGCAGTACTGGGGATAGAACCCAGGACTTCCTGCCTGCTGGGTGAGCACCAGCTGAGTCCCATCCCTAGCCCTGGCCTTGACCTCACAGTCCTTTCGCAGTCTCTGCTAGGATCGACCATGTGTACCACGTGTCCACCTTCCTAAACTCTGAGCTGGGGGAAATGGGAAGCTAATTGTGGAGTCTGTTGTGCATTCACATTCATGCTGGCTCCAGACTTCTGTCTATTTAATTGAGTCAATGATCACCCAGTGTTGTATCTGGAGGTTTTCACCAGCCTCTTTAAGTAGCCCTGAGGATCCCCAGGGTGGGTCTATGATGGAATGTAAGGTGACAAGCATCTGAGGAGAGCTGAATGGAGATTTATTTGGTTGCTGTGGCAGCCCCCACTGAAGGCTACCAAGAGTGCTGGGTTTTACACCATCAGGCTAACCTGTCTCTCACATGAGGGGTGGACTAGTCACTACAGCCTTGCCCAGGTAATACCAACTGGGCCTCAGCACACTTATGAAAAGTTGCTTTCTTGAGAAGGTGAGACGGCTCAGCGGGTAAAGGTGCCTGCAGTCTCAGGCCTGATGACCTGAGCTGGATTCGCTGGGCCCACATGGTGAAGGAGAGAATCGACTCCTGCAAGTTGTCCTCTGCCCTCCACACATGCATCATGGTATATGCTCACCCCACACATAATAAAAGATAAATGGGCCAGGCGGTGGTAGCGCACGCCTTTAATCCCAGCACTCGGGAGGCAGAGGCAGGCGGATCTCTGTGTTCGAGGCCGGGCTGGTCCGACAGCCTCCAAAACAATACAGAGAAACCCTGTCTCGTAAAACAAACAAACAAACAAAAAAAGATAAATGGAGCTGGAGAAATGGCTCAGAGGTTAGGAACACTGACAGCTCTTCCAGGAGTTGAGTTCAATTCCCAGCAACCACATGGTGGCTCACAACCATCTGTAATGAGATCTGGTGCCCTCATCTGATGTGTCAGCATACATGCAGACAGAACACTGCATGCATAATAAATAAATCTTTTAAAAAATAAATACATAAATGTTTAAAGTTGCTTTAAAAATTTTTTTAGAGACAGGGTCTCCTTATGAGCCCAGACTAGCCTCATATTTGTGATCTTTCTCTTAGCCTCCAAAGTGCAGTTACATGCATCCAACACTGGACCTGGCTACTTCTCTCCTGATATTCTCCCTGCCCCAAGTATTATCACTAAACTCACTTTGTCATCTGGAAAATACTACGGTAATCTCAGAAAAGATGGTCACTAAAGAAGCGCGCGATACAATAACAATACAGTGACTGGGAGAGGTCCAGGTGGAATGGAACCAGATACAGTGTCATGAGCACTGGGGAGGTAGAGGCAGAAAGGATCAATAGCCTGGGGTTATCATCAGCTAGAGACTGAGGTCCAGGCCAGCTTGGGCTACATAAGACTCTATATTAAACAACAACAAAAACCAGGCATGGTACTGGGTGCCTTTAATTCCCACACTCAAGAGACAGAGGCAGGAGTTTGAGATCAGGTCTACATAATAAAGTCCAGGCCAACTGGGGCTACATAGTGAGACCCTGTCTATCTGTGTGTGTGTCTGTTTCTCTGTGTGTCTCTGTCCATCATGTGTATCTTGTCTGTCTCTGTGTCTGTGTGTGTCTCTGTCCTGTGTCTGTGTATGTCTGTCAGTCTGTCTCTGTGTGCATCTGTCTATCTACCTCCCTCTGTCCTCCCTCTATTCCTCTATTATGCCCCCTCTCTTCTCTCTGCCCCCTCTCCGCCCCTCTCTGACTCTGACCGCCTCTCTCTCTTTGTGCCTCCTGTTCTCTCTGTCCCCCTCTTCTCTATGTGTGTGCATGTCTCTGCATGAGCCTGTCTCTGGGTGCATGTGTCTCTGCCCCTCTCCATTTCTGTTTATCTCTCACATACATACAGACACACACAGAGACAAGAGAGAGAGAGACAGAGAGACAGAGAGACACAGAGAGACACAGAGACACAGAGAGACACAGAGACAGAGAGACACAGAGAGACAGAGAGAGAGACAGAGAGAATAAAGCAACTTGATCAAGTTAAAATCAGCAGAACATTAGGAAAATATGTAAGAAAAGTCCCTGGGTAGTAGGGTTGTAAGCAATTTACTTGCTGCTCTTCAGGTGGAGAAAACCTAAGTTCTTTAACTTCCACTAGAATCTGAGATGGAAATTTATTTAAGAGTTTAGTAAGAAAGTCTCAAAGAGCTGAGACTCATGGGTGGTAAACTGGGTTTCAGGTGAAGGGTTAGAGTTGACAGAAGATCTGGGGTGGGAGGTGGATATGAGGACTTAATATGGTGAATTGGACTCATAGGATCTAATCTTTTTGGTTTTTGAACCATGGTGTCAGATAGTCCAGGCTATTCTTTAACTCACTATGCGGCCAAGCATGACTTGAACTTCTAATCTTCCTGCCTCCATCTCCCCAGTGCCAAGATTACAGACATATTCTACAAGCCTAGTTTATATGGTGCTGGGGAGGGAACCAGGGCTTGGGGTATGCTGGGCAAGCACTCTGAGCTGAAGTCATGGCACCCACATCCTCTAATCTGAAGCCTCTTGCAAAGACAGGTGAGACCCAGGGTGACATTTACCAAGATATTGAGTTCCGGGCTGGTCATGAGCTCTACGAGCCTGGGCAGGACCCCCATGGCCACCACGTGATGGATCCGGTCATTGTTGCCCTCTGTGAGGTAGGACAGGGCCCAGCAGGTGTCTGAGAGGACCTCATTGTCATGATGTTGCAGGAGCTGAGAGAGGGCAGGCAGTATCTGCAGCACAGCCTGCTCGCAAGGGTATGGATTCTTGTTTCGGCACAGGTTGGACAAAGTCCATGTGATGTTCCGAAGAAATGTGATCTGTGACGGGGTCCAAAAGAGACAAAATGTAAATGGTGACATGCCCTTCCCATCCCCGATCGATACTGCGGATTAGCACAGACCAAAGCTTTTGCCCATCAAAATGAACTCATTTCAGGCAGTGATACGCACCAGGGCAAATGCAATGAGCCTTATAGTTAAATATTTAAGTGTCATATGAAGTTTTCTTTGTATTCTTCACAATGCCCCCCACTCTGCTCAACAGATGACTTAATTATTTTAAGATTTTATTTTTGTTTATGTATATAGTCGAGTGTCTGTGTTTGGGAATGTGTCATGTGTGTACACATGCTCATGGAGGCTGGAAGACTGAATGGATCCCCCACCCCCTGGAGCTGGACTTACAGGCAGTTGCAATCCACTTGACAAGGGTGCTGGGAACCCTTGACAAGGGTCCTAGGCAAGAGCAGCAGGTGCTCTTGACGGCTGAGTCATCTGCCCAGCCCCTAGCCTACTGGCTTAACATTGTTACCATGTGTGTAATGCACATATACCTATGTCCCGACACATATGCGGTGGTCAAGAAGATAATCTCACCTTCCATTTCCCACCTTGTCTGAGACAGGGTCTCTGTGTTTCACTCTCTGGGTGTCTGTACACCAGGCTCTCTAGCTAGCAAACTTCCAGGGATTCTCTCACATGAGGGGTGAGAGAATTTACTCCCAATTCACTACTGGGATTACAGGTGTTTGTTACTGAACCTAGCATTATGTGGTTCTTGGGATTTGAACTCTGGTCCTCACAGTTGCACAGAGAGTACTTTACCCACTGAGCCATCTCCCAGCCCTTGATCTCATTTTCACTGACAAAAAACAAAAACAAAAACAATCCAATAGTTGACTGCAGACACACACGTCTATAATGTCAGCCATGGTGGAAGCACAGAGAGTTTGAGTTTGAGGCTGGTGGGCTGCAGAGTTCAAAGCCAGCCTAGGATATATGAAGACTATGTCACAAACAAACCCAGGAATTGTTTGATCCTCTTGCCACCAGTAACTCTAATGACCTGTCATAATAATCCATATAATACATATGGCGTTAGCAATTGAACACAGGATCTTGTGCATGCTAAGCAAGCATGCCACCACTGAGCTACTTCCTTGTTCCTTTATTTTTATTTTCAAGACAGGGTTTCCCTGTGGAGACTTGGCTATCCAGGAACTTTCGCTGTAGACCAGGCTGGCCTCAAACTCAAGAGATCTGCCTGCTTCTGCCTCCCCAGTGCTGGAATTAAAGGACTGTGCCACCACTACCCAGCTATATATTTTTAATTGTTTTATTTTTATTTGTGTATGTATGTGTATATATATGCCATGTAAATGTAGTGTAGGTACCTGTGAAGGCCAGAGAGGGCATCAGATTCCCTAGAGTTGGAGTTATAGACAGTTGTGAGCCACTTAATGTGCCTGATAGGAAGTGAACTCAGGACCTCTGAAGAACAGTGAGTGCTCTTGACCCCTGAGCCATCTCTCAGGCTCCATCCCTAGTACATTTATTAATTAATTAATTATTTATTTATTTATTTTTGAGACATGGTGCTGCTAAATTGCCCAAGCAGCCTTTGAATTTGAGATCCTCTTGCCTCAGCCTCCCAAATAGTAGGGATTACAGACCTGCTCTATTACGCCCAGCCATACCCGTCTTCCTTCCCTTCTTTTTCTTTGTTTCTTTTGAGACAGTTTTACCATAGAGCTCAGGCAGCTTCAAAACGTTTTAATTGTATTTATGTTTGTGAGTGTGTTTGTGCCATGTTGTCCTGCGGGAGTCAGTTCTCCCCTTCTGAGGCTTGAATTCAGCAGGTAAAGACACTTGTCACCAAGTGGAACAACTTGAGTTCATTCCCTTGGTTCCCATAGCAGGAGAAGAAAAAAATGTACCTTACAAATGCACACACATGTGCACACATAGAATAAATGAAATGCAATAAGTAGATGAATAAATAAACAAATACACTTACTGGTATGTTTGTCGAAATAAGATCCAGCAGTTTTGGGATGGCATTGTTGGAAATGATATTGTCTCTGAATTCTGGGCAGTCACCTACAAATGGAAGAGAGCATGAGAGAAAAGATCTGGGCACACACCTTTGAACCCAGCAATAGGGAGAAGCAGGTTGATCTCTGTGAGTCCAAGGCCAGCCCAGTCTACATAGTGAGTTACAAGCCAGCCTAGGGTTACATCTTGATCCACTCTTCCTAAAAAGTGGACAAGGAGAAACCCAAATTGGGTATCTAACTTTTCAAGTTTATACTTAATGGGGCTGGAGAGATGGCTCAGGGATTAAAGGTACATATTGTTCTTATTGTGTATCTGCCCTGGCAGGCAACTCACAACTATCTATAACTCCAATTCCAGGATCTGACTTTCTCTTCTAGCCTCAGTGGGCACCTGTATTCACATGCACATACCAACACACAAACACATAGATACAAGAAATCTTTTTTTTTTTTTTTTTTTGGTTTTTCGAGACAGGGTTTCTCTGTATTGTTTTGGAGGCTGTCGGTCCAGCCTGGCCTCGAACTCACAGAGATCCGCCTGCCTCTGCCTCCCGAGTGCTGGGATTAAAGGAGTGCACCACCACCGCCCGGCAAAATCTTTTTTTTTTTAATTTATGCCTAATTTATCCAGTTAGATGGTTCAGTGGGAAAAGGCACTTGCAGCTAAGCCTGATGACCTGTGTTCAATTACCAGGACCCTCATGGTGGAAGGGAGAATTAAATCTTGAAAGTTGTCCTCTAAAACTGTCACATGTGTATAATCCCCACGCCCACCCTCAAATAAATGAGTGTAATTATTTAAAGTTTATACAGAGGGTGAGAGACTAAAACTCAGTTTGGGGTATGTGGGAAATAGCTGAAATGGCTGTATACTGGATCCTGGGTTTCCTAGGTGGCCGGGGTGGGAACGTGTACATGCCCAACAACACAAGCAGGCACTGCACGGCTGCAGATGTTCTAAGCAGAGGTTTTGGGCACAGAATGAAGACAGCCAGCTTTTCCTAGGAGGCTAGCTGATTATAAACACTAGCTGTACTTCATGCCGTGGCTATCAGAGAATGTTGGCATGGGCATTCACTTCCAAATGCAATTCAGAACAAACTCTGGGGTCCACAGAGGGTGGAGATCAGTCATAATCTGAGGCTAGAATTCAGATCAGGCTTGGTGTCAAGTATCTCTTTGCCCATTGAGTCATCTTACTGATCCTTAATAAACAACCTTTTCATTTTCAAATTCATTTTTATCTTATGGGTGTGTTTTGCCTGCATGTATGTATATGTACCATGTGTGTGCCTGGTACCTGAGGAGGCCAGAAGAGGGCATTAGATCCCCTGGAACTGGAGTTACAGGTGACCATGAGTTACCATACTGGTGCTGTGAGCCAAACCCAAGTCTTCTGCAAGAGCATCTAGTGCTCTAAAACTACAGAGCCATCTCTCCAGCCTGTTTTTTTTTTGTTGTTGTTGTTGTTTTGTTTTGGTTTTATGAGACAGGGTTTCTCTGTATTGTTTTGGAGGCTGCTGGACCAGCCCGGCCTCGAACTCACAGAGATCCGCCTGCCTCTGCCTCCCGAGTGCTGGGATTAAAGGCGTGTGCCACCATCACCCGGCGCCTGTTTGTTTTTTTAAGGCAGAGTCTCACTATGTGCTCTGGCTGCCCTGAAACTTGCTATGTATTTGAGGCTGGCCTCAAATTCAGTGTGTAGCCAAGGGTGTTCTTGAACTCCTGATCTCCAAGTACTGGGATCAGAGATGTGAACCAACATGTCCAGTTGTATATAGTCCTAGGGATGAAACTCAGAGCCTCCTGCACGCTAAGAAAACACCCTAACAACCAAGCTATGTCTCCCCAAACCCAGTGTATGAAAATGACATTCTAGAAGTCTCACTTTGTACCATTAACTATCAAGGCGAAGCCTAAGTCACACTTACCGCTTGGCCTTGTTAGTTTCCTGTTGACACAACTGAAACAAACCCAACCAGAGTCATAGATGTGATCCTTCCTGAAGCATTTTCAAAGTGGTTGTTTTGCTGGGCAGTGGTGGCACACACCTTTAATCCCAGCACTCAGGAGACAGAGGTAGGTGGATCTGAGTTTGAGGCCAGCCTGGTCTACCGAGCAAGTTCCAGGACATCCAGGATTAAAAACAAAAAAGAAAAGAAACAAAACCATCAGAGTGTCTGTTTTGTATTCTCTTGGCTAATTCAGGCTCTGAAGTCCCTAGAGACTGATGTGCTGACTCAGTGAGTTTCAACTTCTCTGAACTGGAAAACTACTAACGCTTGGTTGGTTTTAACTTGTCAAAATCCCAAGAGGCCCAATTGAGCTCTCCCCCCACATGACATTTGTATTCATTTCAGTCAGGAATCTGGGCGCTCCAATTCTTTAGCACTAACTCCCTTAGATTTCCCCATACCATACAGGGGATAAAGCAGTCACTTCCAAGACTACACCAAGGTTTTCAGGGAAAAGTTTCAGGTAAACTCTGTCTCTCCATCTCACTACATGCATGCCATCTATATTTATAAATACACACACACACACACACACACACACACCAACCTACTGAGTTTTATAGGTGATACAGGCTTCTATGGTCCTGGACTGTGTAAGAGTAAACACATACTGCAAAGTTCACAGACTTGTTTCATTTTGAGATAGGGTCTCATGTAGCTCAGGCTGGTTTCAAACTCACTTCGAAGAACAACCTTGAACTTCTGACCCTCCCTTGAACTCCTGCCTCCTCAGTGCTGGGATTTTAGACAGAAACCACCACTTCTGGTTTGTATAATGTTGGGGATGGAACCCTGGGCTCCCCAATGCTATTTTCCCCAGGATATTTTGATCTTATTTTTCATTTTTTGAAACAGGGGCTTACCATGTACCCCTGACTGACCTGGGACTCACTTGAGAGACCAGGCTAGCCTTTAACTCAAAATGATCCCATCACCTATCTAAGTGCTGGAATTACAAGCCTGCATCCCCATGCCTGGCTTTGGCTTTGTTTGTGTATACGTGCGTCTGTGGGTGCATGTACTGGTGGAAGCTAGAGATTAATGTTGAGTGTCTTCGTGTCTTCCTGAAATAATTTTCCACTTTTCTGAGATGGGGTCTCTTACTGAACCCCAGGCTCACTAATTCATCTGGAGTAGGTAGCAAGCAAACTCAAAGGATCGACCTGTCTCCACTCCTCTAGAGCTGGGATTACAAACAAGCACCACCATACTGACTGGGATCAAACCAGTCCTCATGCTTATTCCCCCCCAGCCCTTGTTGTTCTATTTGAGACAGGGCCTCGCTGACCCCAGGCTGGCCTCAAATTATGACCTTGAATTTCGGGTCCCCCTGCCTCTACTTTCCAAGTGTTGGAATTCTTTGTGCACCATACACGTAGCTCTGAGACTTATCTTTGTTCCAGAAGTCATTAAGGCCCGAAGCTGTAGGACCTGGACTCAGAAGACATTCCTGGGCAGCTTCTCACTTTAGTATGTGCTGTGTCATCCGTTCTCAGTCTCTGACCTTGCTTCTGGGTTTTGAACAATCTCCTTCCCCAGCACAATAACGGGATGAGGGTGGGCACCTAGTCATGATGTTGAGTGTCTTCGTGTCTTCCTGAAATAATTTTCCACTTTTCTGAGATGGGATTACAAACAAGCACCACCATACTTACCAGCTATATTACCAAGGGCCCACACTGCCTGCTCACACACAGTCAAATGTGGGGAAGACAAGAGTTCAACCAGGGGCTGGATGGCACCCTCTTTCACAACAGCTTGGGTCTGCTCTGAAGTTCCTGAGGCAATGTTGGTGAGAGCCCATGCTGCCTCGAACTGCAAGTTGGGGAGAAATGCCACGTTCAGGAACTGTACCAGCTTGGGAACGATCCCTGCCTCAATAATCGGTTCTAGAGGAGGGCTCCTTTCCTGAGATAGCATTTTCCTGTGCAGTGAGACAGAAAGAGCAGGGAGGGTCACAGTTCTGAGGAACTCCTTTTTGAGGTACTCATAGCATTCCTATCTGTTTTTCAATACTGCAAATTGAACCCAGGGTCACATACATGCTAGGTAGGGGCTCTTCTATAAGCTACACTCCCAGCCCCTCACTGGGGGATTCTGGGCAGGTGCTCTATCACTGAGCTATGCTCTCAACCCTACAACTGGGGGATTCTAGGCAGGTGCTCTACCCCTAAACTAAAACCCCAATCCTTAACTATCAGATAAGAGAGTTGGCTAGGGCTATTGTTAATTCTGCAACACTTTGCAGGAGCCCAAAAGCAAAATTTTGTCCTTCAGGTATTATCTATGAGCTAAAATCCCTGCAGAGGCCAATGTAAATTAAGCAATTCATCTCTGACAACACACTGCATTTCTTAAGTTGCCCTCAAGGACGATGGAGCATAGTAATCACCTCCTGCTTTTGGATGAACTAGCCCTTTTCTGCATTGTATGGGCATTTTGCCAATGCCAGGAAATCCAACAGGCTACTGGAGCTCATTTGGGCTATAAAACTACAAATACCAGAAGGTCTGCATAGTGATACCTGGTAGCCTCAGTGGCCCTGAGACACAAGATTGGATCTGAGCTATTTACACCTTTGATTATGTCTTCCAGAGTGAGGCTGGCCTGCCAGGAAAAAGAACATCAGATCAGTCATTCAGCCTCTGTCAAAAGACAGCATAGGGCCAACAAGATGGCTCAAAGGGTAAAGGCACTTGCTGCTAAGTCTGACTACCTGAGTTTGATACCCAGGACCTACAAGATGGAGAAAACTGACTCTCACCAATTGTTCTGACATCTGTGTGTGCACATGGCTATATACACATACACAGACAGAGAGAAAACAAATTCAACAAACAACTTGCAATAAGAGTAATATAAAAAAATAAGGAAAGTATAAACATCGCTTAATTTAGTAGCCCCCTTGAGTTGAACAGATGTCCATGGAATAGCCACAGCTACAATAAGGCAGGGAGGGATATTTATTGACCCATACGTAATAGGTAATAGGTCAAAGTAGGTCATTCTCCATGCTTAAGACAGGTGATCCTAGTACCCTCACAGCATCTTTCTAGAAAATGTGTGTGTGTACATCTACAACATACACACATGTGAACACATAATAGCAGATGAGCCACACCACAGTCCCTCACTGGGAGATTCTAGGTAGATGCTCTACAGCTAAGGCACACCCCAAATCCTATTCCTTTCTTTAAATTTAATTGAATAGGAAGGTCTGACTCTATTAAGCCTTCTCATGCTAGAGACGCTAGCCAAGGCTATATACCATGCACAGGATGGCCTCCAACCCTTAGTTCTAACACACCACCTTGACTGGTTCTTGAGAAACCAAGTAACTGAGGCACTGGCTGATATTTCTTCTCTTTAAGGCCTGCTCGTCTTTCTTGGCCTTTCGGAGTTGTAAGTTGGCAGCAATCCTCTGTTGTCGCCTCGCCTAATAAAGAAAACAAATAACTGGAGTTGTTATAGCCAGGTTGCTGGAGAACCAGGACTTTATCCCATTTAGGGGCATATTATGGTTGCTATTGTTATTTAATGTTTATAGGTGTTTTGCTTGCATGTATGTCTGTGTACCACACTTTGTGTGTGTGTGTGCGCTTCCCACAGAGGCCAGAATATGGTGCCAAATCCCCTCAAACTGGAGTTACAGACCATTGTGAGCCATCATGTGGGTGCTGGGAACTGAACCTGGGTCCTCTTGAAGAGCAGACAGTGTTCTTAACCACTCTGCCATCTCTCCAAGCCTCTTGTTTCATAAACTTAATTTTACTTATTACTCTATGAGTGTGCACAGCAGGTGTGTGGAGGTAAGAGGACAACTCGCAGGGGTGAGTTCTCCCCCTCCACTCTGGGCTCCTGGATGGAACTCTGGCCATCTGGTTAGTGAGGCTGTCAGAGCCATCTCATTGACCATGGTTATTTTGTTTAGTGGTTGTTTTCAAATGGGCTTTCTCTTTACTCCATAGCCCAGGCTGGTCTCGAACCTTAAAATCCTCCTGCCTCAGCTTCCCCAGTGTTGAGATGACAAGCGTGTGCCATTACACCCAGTTTATACCTCGCTTATGAGGCATTTCAACTGTGGCCCTTGTTTATTGGTCCTCAGTTTATACTCACAGACACATCTTTGCCGCGGTACTTAAATTTTTTAAGCCTGTCTTCGGGAGCCTCTAAGGCAGGCATGTTGACTGGAGGGAAGAAGGTACCTATAGGTAGGAAAATTACCAAAGAGGTCATCATTGCCCAGTGTGCATGTTACTATATTAAAGTCGTCAGGTAGAATCAGAGTAGACTCAAGGAGCTGGCCACCACATCACCACCCCATCAATGTGGGGCATGTACTCTATCAACGGGCTATGGGAACACTGTGGGAACTAGTTCTGGATTTACTAAACCCTTACAGTGCAGCGTAGGCTGGGATGTAGCTCAGATGGTGAAGTGCTTGCCTAGCACACACGAAGCCCCATTCCATCCCTAGTGATATACAAACTGAGTGTGGCGGTGCACACCTGTAACCACAGTGTGCAGGGGCAGAGGCGGATGATCGAGAATTTAGGCCTTGGGGCTGGAGAAATGGCTCAGTGGTTAAGAGCACCTGTTGTTTTTATAGAGGATGCAAGTTTGATTCCCAGCATCCAGATGGTGGTTCACAACCATCCATTAACTCCAGTTCCAGGGACACCAGGTCTGGCTTCCTCAGGCACCAGTCATTTACCTGGTGTACCTACACACACACAGGCTAACATTCATATACATAAAATAAATCCAAAAAGTTTCCACAATTTTTCAAGATTATCTTTGGCTACATAGGGAAGTAGAGGCCAGCCTAGGCTACGTGACACTGTCTCAAACAAAATACAACATACAGCTTGGTTTGAACTGGGTCACTAGCAGCAAAGGTAAGCTGGACAGAAAACACAGATGCCCTTTATGGATGCTTGTATGGGATAGGATGGAGGCCAGCCCAACCCAATAAGAAGCTGCCCTTTACTCCTCCCTCATCCAAACACACACTCATTGGGTCAGAACCAGGCCTTGCTCACGGCTAAGCTTTAGTCAGATTCCTCTACCAGTCAAGGACAGAGCATCATAAGCTTTTTCCACGTTGACCTCTTTCACCCAAGATTTTTGTTTGGGTTTTGAGATAGGATCTTATGCTGTTCGCTGGCCTCAAAGTTACAATACAGCTAAGGTGGCCTTGAGTCCCTGATCCTCGTCCACCTCCCAAGTGCTGGAATTGCAGGTGTGAACCGCTACTACCACACATAGTTCAACACCACACATGGCTCACCCAAAGTATTTTTCTGCGACCCTACATAAAATAGGTATACAAATCAAGGCCATTGAAGTGGCTCAGCAGGTAAAGTGTTTGTTGGGAAAGAGCAAGCCTAATGACCTGAGTTCCATCCCCCGAGCACATAGTGGAAGCAGGAAATTCACACCTGAAAGTTGTCCTCTGACTTCCACATGTGGGAATGGATGCCCATTCTCATTCACTCCCTCTCTCTCCCCCTCTTTCTCATCTAAAAAGAAGAGTTATACAAATTAAATATTTATGGATAACAAATCACCAGTTTATTTAAAGTCTTTTGAGACACTGTGTAGTCTAGGCTGGCCTCCAACTAGTGACAATCCTCCTGCCTCAGCCTTCAGAACCCTAAGGTATAGGTAGGAGCTACTACACCTGGCTAAGAAATTTACTTTAATTCTCTAAGCCGGCATAGTGGTGTACACCTGGAATCCCAGCATTTGGAAGGCAGAACCCGAAGGACCCCCTCAAATGTGAGGTCAGCTTGCTCTATATACACAGAGAACTCCAGGTCAGCCATTCAGTGAGACCCTGTTTGAACCCCTCTTCCCAAAAAGTATACTTAAAATTTTACTCTTTATTAAAGACAGAAGCAAGTTTTCCCATTAGAGAGATGTCTTGTTTATTTTTACACAAAGAATACTGGGAGCAAGCAGGGAGACACCTCAGCAGGTAGCAGCACTTACCATATAAGCCTGCTGACCTGAGTCCCAAGCCTAGAACCTACGTAAAGGTCAGTGGAGACAACCAACGCCATTAAATCCTCCTCACACTGTAGCATGCACACTTCTTCCCCATCCATCAGGTATGTGCTACACACCTACACACACACACACACACACACACACACACACACACAATTAACTTTTAAAAAAGAGCATTATAGCTGGCAGTATGGTATACGCCTTTAATCCCAGCACTTGGGAGGCAGAGGCAGCCAGATCTCTGAGCTCAAGTCCATCCTGGTCTACAGAGTTCCAGGACAGCCAGGGCTATACAGAGAAACCCTGTCTTGAAAAGCAAAACAAAAAACCAAGACCAAAAACAATGAAAAAGGAAAAAGAAGTTGGGCTGGAAAGATGGCTCAGCAGTCAGGAGGGTTGAGCTCCAGGGGTCCAATGCCGTCTTCCCCCCTTCGCAGGTACCTGCACTCACATGCACACCCCACATACATAGATAGCACATAACGTAAGATAATAAAAATGAAATTAAAAAATAAAAAGACCCAGGCAATGGTAGCACACACCTTTAGTCCCTGCACTTGGGAGGCAGAGGTGGGCATATATGTCTGAATTTCAGGCCAATCTGGAGCCTGATCTACAGAGTGAGTTTCAGGACAACCAAGGCTACACAGAGAAATCCAGTCTCAGAAATGCCCCACACACACACACAAAATAAAAGAAAGAAAAAGAAAATGACAGGGCAGGGGAGTGTAAAGGCAGTTGCTACTGAGTCAAACCTGACCACCCAGGTTTGATCCCTAGGACCCATGTGATGGAAAGTGAGAACCAACTCTTGCAGGTCATCCTCCTCTGCATGTCTATCACACACACACACACTCACACACGCTCCCACACGCTCCCACACTCCTATGAATAAACACTGATCTGTGTTTTCCCACTTCATCTGCACCTGGAACAGTGATGTTGAAACCTTTACCTCAGCATCACTAACATCCCATTCCCTCCAGCTAGGATTTACACTGAAACCATGGATAGGATTGGAGCAAGAAAAGCTTATTCACTTTGAGGGGTGCCAGTGACCTTTGTCCTGGAGCAGAGGCAGCATAAGACAATAGGGGAGTTGGGAAGAAACTGCCGTGGTGGCTCCATTGTTATTCCTTTGCTCCCTTCTGAGGTTTCTTCCAGACACAATGGGGTAAGAGTTCCAGCCACCTAGTACAACATTGGGGAAACACACAAGGCTGACCAGGCTGCCTGGGAACTCACAAGCCAGCAGGCAGGCCCTCTACTTGGATGATTAAGCCTCCTGGGGCTATGAAGACTGTCCCAGGGGGACTCATCAGGCCGACAAACCCACAGGTTATCTTATTGAGAGGCAGGAAAACAGTCAAGACATAGGATAACCACTCTAGGCTGCTGTTTGGAAGATTCTACTCAAATAAAGCCTCCAGAAATTTTCAGACATTCTAACTAAAACTAAAATGACTCGGAAGTCAGACCTTGTAACCCAGGCCTCAAATCTCAGCACTCTGGAAACTGAGGCAGGAGGATGAGGCCAGCCTGGGCTACCTAGGGAGACACTGCCTCAAAAGGGAAAACAAATGCATATAGTATAGTTAACTTGGACATTAGCACCACCCACCTTCAGCCTGTCCTAAACATATATTAGCACATAGTTGGGCAAGCGTGCCTAACACAAAGGCCTAATAAAAATAATGTAGCCAAAATATATTATAAAATAGCTTGGCGTTGGTGGCTCATGCCTTTAATGCCAGCACTTGGGAGGCAGAGACAGGAGGATATCTGTGAGTTAGAGGCCAGCCAGGTCTACAGAGCAAGTTCCAGGACAGCCTCCAAAGCCACAGAGCAGCCCTGTTTCAATATATATACATATATATAAGCAAACTAGGCTTAGCGTAGTAGACACATTATCTAGCAGTTGCGGCTTCCTCCTTAGCTGTCATAAAGACAATCTGGGAGCCACAATGTCATAAGCCACAGCTAACTTCAACGAGGAGACACAGCAACCTAGGCCTTCTCAGGGTGGCTTCTTCGGTTGAGCCATGGCAAGAGGGTCCTAAGCCCCCAGACAGTTGCATGGCCTTTTACAGGAGGAAGAATCAATGCCCAGGCAGAAGAGGCCAGAGAGCGCCCCGACCCCCATAAGCACGGTTATACACCACCCTTCCATACTCACCTACAGGGAACTGCTGCATTCCATCCCAGGGTCAGCCTTATATGCCCTCGGTATCAAGCAGGTGTTTTGAGTTTGCTCATCCTTCGTGCAGACCTGTTTGCAACCGAAGTGATGATCTCTGGGATCACATTGAAAACACATGGGGGGCTTTGAGCTCCAAGTGATCCAGGTCCAGAGAGAGAGGAGGAAGAGTATGGAGGACAGATACACACACACACAGAGACAGAGGATGAATGAACATTGCCTGGGGAAATGACCCAGTCAAGCACGGGCAACTGAGTTCGAGTCCCAGAACCCTTGCAGAAAAGCTGGGCATGGTGCCATGTACTTGCAACACCAGCACTGGGAATGCAGACAGGTGGATCCCTGGGGCTCACTGCCCAGGCAGCTTAGCCCATTTGGTGTCAAAAATAAGGTGGACAACTCCTGAGGAACCGTTGTCCTCTGGCCTCTGTATGTATTTGCACATGTGCACACAAACACATATGCTCGCATAGCACATGCATGTGCATATGTATGTATGTATGCACCCGCACAATACACTGGTGTCTTTAAAACTGGACTGAAACTGAGATGGGCCCAGATCTGCACAGGCTGCTGCAAATTCCTCAAAAGAGATGAGGGGTGGAGAGATGAGAAAGACACAGAAAGAATGCTCCATTCTGGGCTAGGTCAAGAGTTGTAGGTGGGCTGGGCCTGGCAGCATATGCCTGTCATCTCAGATACAAGGGAATCAGGAGGATGGCAAGTCCAAGCCCTGTCTGGGTCACAGAGTGAGTTCAAGGCTAACCTGGGCAACATAATGAGAAAAAAAAAGGGAGCTAGAGTTCCCCAGTGATGGGCTGGGGTGTGGCTCAGTGGTAGAGTGCTTCAGCAGAAGGATGTGCCCAGTGGGAGAATTCTCTTCCTTCACAGAATGGAGAATTTGTTCACCCTTGCATTAGCTCAGTCTTCTCTCTAACAAAAATGTTGGCAGTGAGGATGAGGGAGGGGACCTCCCTGAGTCTGTTGGACCTTATGATATGCTGGTTTTCAGCCTGCAACCAGAGTCGGGGGAGGATAGCGATGGCATGTGCTTTTAAACCCAGCACTCAGGAGGCAGAGGCAGGTGGGCCAGCCTGGTCTACAGAGAAACCCTGTCTCGAAAAACAAAACAAAACCAACAGAGTGCAGTGTGAGGGATTCATGGGAATCTGAGAGTTCCCTGCAAGGCATTTCATATAGTCCAAGGGAGAGATGAGAAGACTGAAGTGTCCCCTTCCTATGTTTGTGCTCAAGAGAAAGAAATTCAAGGATGTGAAAACTTATCTTCCTGGGTTGGGATGGCAGCAATGTGATCTGGCTTCCATCACTCCAGGTTACCTGAGTCTGACATGTCATCCGTGGACTAAAAAAATGAGGCTGAGAAGGTAAATGAGGCAGAATTGATTTTCCTGCTCCAACTGGCTTCTCAGCGCATCATATTAAAAAGTCTGGTCATATACAATCCTGCCCTTCTCCTGAGGTTTCTCAGCCTTCAGTAAGTCAGTCTTCAGTTCCCTACTCTCCAGCCCTGGGGCTGCAACCTGACACCAAAGGACAGGGAGGCTACTACCTGACATCAGTGTGTGCTAACAGTCCTCTGTCACTTACCATGTCCCTAGAAAATGAAATGTTTGACTAGAATGCCCCCAGTGAAATTCCAGAGCTGTGGCTTAATGGTTGAGTCCCTGCCTAGAGTTCCCCAGTGAGGGGCTGGGTTATGGCTCAGTGGGAGAGCATCTGTCAAGAATCCCCCAGTGAGGGGCTGGAGGTGTGGCTCAGTAAAAGAGTATTTGCCTAGCATGCCCAATATCTTAGGTTCTATTCACTCCACCAAAAATTCCACAACACAGTAACTCTTATGTTTGTGTCATACATAGCATAACCGAACTCGCAGAGATTTAATAATGTTCCTCAGAACATGACTAAGACCAGGGCTTGAGGATGGGTGTTGGTCCTAAGCCCTATACTATATTGGTTTCCTTGTTTTCATGGTCACATCTGTCTGGGGCATAGGAGTTTGTCACATCCTTCTCTTCAGTTCTACCCAAGTTCTTTTTCATAAGTCCTCTTGTGGGGCAGGTCATTTTCAGCTATGTATTGAATTTGAGGCCAACTCGGGTACATGTGGCCATGTCTCAAACAGAACGGAATTAAGCAAAAGCAGAGAGGGTGTGGGGAGGAAGGAGCAGAGGGGTGGAGTAGGAAAGGCTGTACACCGAGGTACACTGGTCTTCAGTAGGCTTGGTGACCATGTCTGGGGTCCTCTAGAACACACACTCCCTGGGAAACCCCTAGCAGGCTTGGAACGGAGACTTTTCAAACTGTCTGGCAGTGAAAAAGTCCTTGTCTGGATCCCAGGCTTGTCTCTGCCATAATTTAGGAGATTTCTGCTCAGAACAGCCTGTCCTGGGCCTCCACTTCAACGCCAGCACGGAGGGTTCCAGCAGCCGCCTCCTCTGGCTTGCCCTTGCTTGAGATGACCCTGCAGAATTCCAAGGCTCTCTGGGGCAAGGGTCTATTTCTGGGTCCAGGATCCGTGTCCATGTTTGGTCTTTAAGGAGTACACAGAGAACCAGCCAAGACTTCATCCACACCCCCTCCTGGGAGGGCACTGATCCCCCTTCTTCCTGTGTCTAATGTGCCAAACAACAGCTGAGAATGTGTCTTCTAGAATGAGCCAAGAGGACCCTCCCTCTACCACTGAGGTCTGAAGACTAAAGAGAGCCTTTGGCCATTGATTTTTATTTGATTCCTCCTTATAATAAAACAAAATTAATTTAAAATCATTAACAATAGTTTTGTATTCTAAAATCTAGTCTTCCTGGGATAAATTTCAGGCAATCTGATATGCTTACAGAAGGTTTGTTTATTCATTTATTTCATATTTATTTGTGTGCGTGTGTGTAAGTGTGTAAGTGTACACACATGTACCCATTCATGTGGAGGCCAGAGAAAAATGTTAGGTGTCTGCCTCAATCATTTTCCACCTTAATCTTTTTTTTTTTTTGAGGCAGGGTCTCTCACTCAATCTGGAGCTCTCTGATTCAGCTAGAATAGCTGACTAGTGAGCCCCAGAGATCCTCCTGTCTGCATCTTCCCAGTGCTGAGACTATAGGCTCATGGCTTCTTACACAGGTAAGACACTGCGGATTATGTACATAAGATGCTGCAGATCTTAATTCAGGGCCTTCTGCTTTTGTCACTAAGCCATCACCTCTGCCCATAAAGAAAGCTTTTTGTTTGTTTAAGTCATCTTTGCTGGGCGTGGCATTGCATGTCTGTAATCCCAGCATCTGAGGCAAAGGATTGGGAGCTCAAGGCCAGCCTGGGCTACACAGTGAGAAGCTGACTCAAAACAGCAACAACAGCAAAAAGAGTGTGGGCAGTGGTGGTGACACCTTTAATCCCAGCACTCAGGAGGCAGCAACAGGTGGATCTCTGTGAGTTTGAGGCCTGGTCTATAAAAGTGAGTTCCAGGCCATCCAGGAATACTTACCAAGATCATGATTAAATAAATAAATGAATAATTTTCTAAAAAGAACAAAACTCAGATGGGTGGTGGTGGTGCACACCTTTAATCCCAGCACTCAGGATCTCTGTGAGTTCGAGGCCAGCCTGGTCTACAGAGCGAGTTCCAGGACAGCCTCGAAAACAATACAGAGAAACCCTGTCTCCAAAAACCAAAAAAAGAAAGAAAGAAAAAAAAGAACAAAACTCACCAGAAATTCTCCTACCAAGCATGTATGTGTGGCATCATCTGGCTGAGCAGCCTTTCAGATAAACCATTCTTCATGTTTGTGATCTTATGGGGTGTGGGCCAGACATGCTCCCATTTGGCAAAGGTGGGATTGTTCCACTCCAGACATTTTTCAATAGCCGATGAAGTGTTGGAACTAGGTCCAGAATCTTGTATATCCTCAAAGCTTGGGGTTCATAGCATCTTTTTTCCAAATGCACAAGACAGCTCAATGAATAAAGCCTACCACACAAACATGAGGACCTGAGTTCCATCCCCTGTATCCACATACAAAAGCAGGGTACCGTGGTACACGCTTATAATCCCAGTGTTGTGAATGCAGAGACAGGGGGTTCCTGGGTCTCCCTGGCTGGCTAGCTTAGCCCATCTGGTGAGTTCCAGGCCAAAGAGAGACCTTGTCTCAGAAAAACAAGATGGAAGGTTTCTGAGGTTGATCTCTGGCGTCCACAAAGCACAAACACACACACACACACACACACACACCACACAAATACATACCCCCCTCAAAAACACCCAGCCTAATTGTTATTGACAAAGAAGGCTGGGGAGATGGCTCAGTGAGTAGTAGAGTGCTTCTGCACCAGCATGAGGACCTGAGTTCGGATCCCTGTCACAAGCTGGATACTATAGCATGGCATGCATCCTTAGCCCCAATACTGGGGAGAGGGCAG
The DNA here is from genome assembly GCF_017639785.1 of Mesocricetus auratus. Lineage (NCBI taxonomy): Eukaryota > Metazoa > Chordata > Mammalia > Rodentia > Cricetidae > Mesocricetus > Mesocricetus auratus. Next base: position 83,181,194 of record NW_024429192.1, read on the forward strand.
AGATAAACAGATCAAAAGGCTAACTGGTCAACCACACAAGGTGAGTAGGCCAGCTCCAGGTTCAGTGAGAGATCCTATCTCAAAACTCAAGGTGGAGAGCATCCAAATAAAAACACTTGCAGTTAATCTCTGGTCTACTCCATCGTGCACATGTGCCTACACACATGTACACACACACACACACACACACACACACACACACCACATATGAAAACACACATACACACATATAAACATGTGCCAAAAAGCATACAAGCAGCCTAATTGTTATTAACACAGAAGAAATTCTTAGTTCTATTTCTCTCATTAGCTCTCAGATGAGGGCTAGTTTGCGTTAGTGACAAGCTGTGTGCATCTTACTCTGCCTTTGGGGCTGCTTGTGTATCCTTCCTGGGTGGATTTCAGTCTTATCTCCTGGCTGACATCCATCTACGCTAAGCAAAACCAACAGGAAATAAAGAGCAAGGAGATAATGTGACAGAACTGTCAGGCAACAAATGATGAAGGGACACTTACGGTGTGGGCTGGGGAGACAGATGGGGAGGAGGGAGAGCCCAAGGAGGTGACTGAGCTGTCCAAGATGCCTGGAGGAAGAGCTATACCTGAGGCAGGTTTCGCTATTGGATGAAAGACAACACTTTTTCAGGTTGCAGGTAGAGTGGGGCATGCCTGGAATCCCAGTCCAGAGGCAGTTTGGGGAGATTGGGAGTCAAAACCAGCCTATTCCACAAGCAAGACCATGTCCCAAAAAGGGGGGTCGCTCAGTGGAAAGGCACTGCTGCCAAGCCTGGTGACTGAGTTCAATCCCTTGGACTTGATGGAAAGAGAAATCTAACTTTTGCAGGTTGTCCTCATAGGAGCACACACAAACACACACACAGACCCACACACACACAACAAACACATACATCCCACACACACACTAAACAAACAAACAAATAAATAAATGTTTTTAAAGCCTGGTTCTTAGAAGATACATCCTTCATCTTTTGAGATTATAATTGTCTCATTTCCCCTTTCCATTTCCTTCCCCCAAACCTTCCCATATACCCCTCTTCCTCACTTTTTCAAATTCATAGCCTCTTGTTTCATTAGTTGTTGTTATGTGTATATATTCTTTCCTAAATACATAAATACAACCTGCTCAATCTATGTGTGTGTGTGTGTGTGTTTTCAGGGATGACCACTGTTTTAGAAAAGGCTATTTTTACAATACCCTACACTATACACAGAAGGCAAGATTCCCCACCCCTTACCTCCTACTACCCTGGAACTATTAGGCTGGGGGGTTTTGTTTTGAGACAGAGTCTCACTATGTAATTCTGACTGGCTGAACTCACTCTGTAGCCCATGCTGGCCTAGGTCCACCTGCCTCTGCCTCCTGAGTCCTGGAATTGAAGGCATGTACCACCACACCAGACCTTGCTCTGGGGCATCTTCAATGTTAAAACAATTCTATTATGATTTTCACTATCTTTAACTGGAAGGGGTTACATCTTGTCCTTAATACACAGGGAGTAAGTCAAAGTCTAACATCAAACCTGTGGTTTCGTTGCAGCGAAGTCATTCCTTTCACAGTATATCAATGACAGGTTTCAAAACATTAATTCTCATTTCTCTGTGTAACCCCGGCTGTCCTGGAATTTTTTCTGTAGACCAGGCTGACCTCAAACTCACAGACACCTGACTGCCTCTGCCTCCCAAGTACTGGGACTAAAGGTAAGTGCCACCATTGACCAGCTACAAAATACTAATTTTTATTTACTGAAAAATGGCAGTGTTCTTTAAATCATCTGATAAGTCATGAATGGTTTACTTTGTCTGTTTTCATTGCTAGGAACAGAACCCAGTACCTAGCTCAGGCATGTTAGATACTCTCCCACTGAGCTATATATGTGTGTGTGTGTGTGTGTGTGTGCACGCATATGTGTGAGAGTGGTGTACATGCACCACTGAGCCACACTCCAGCCCCTCACTGAGGGACTCTAGGCAGGTGCTCTACCACTGAGCCACACCCCAGTCCCTCACTGGGGGACTCTAGGCAGGTGCTCTACCACTGAGCCACACCCCAGTCCCTCACTGGGGATTCTAGGCAGGTGCTCTACCACTATACCACATCTCACTAAGTTGTCCAGGCAGGTCTTGAATTTACAATCTTCCTGCCTCAGCCTCCTGAGTACTGGGATTAAATAAATATTTCCATCTAATCCCAGCAAGAAGACAGAAGTATCATGAGTTCAAAGCACACTGAGTAATTTAGCAAGATTCTGTCTCAAAATGAAAAAAGATTTAAAAAGAGAGAACAGGTAAGAGGGCTTACTGCACAAGCTGGAGGACCTAAGTTCAGATCTCAGTACCCACGGTCAGTCACACATGGGTGTAACACTGGTATCATGGGCAGTGGAGACAGGAGGGTGGGTCTTGTCAGCCACCACCTTAGCTCCAGGTTTAGTAGGAGACTCTGCCTCAATAAAATAAGGCAGAGAGTGAGTGAGAGATCAGGACACATGATATTCTCTGACCTCCACACACATGGCCTAGAATCTCGCAGTGAGGGGCTAAGGTTGTGGCTCAGTGGGAAAGAAACAAAGATTTGGAGAGGTAGACCAATGATGGGCGAGGAAGAAGGGGCTTTGGGCTTGCTCAGCCAACAGTGGAGTGAAGGGATGACAGCTTAGAACCAAGGCTGCCACTGTTACTAGGCAACCCCCCCCTAGTATCACAGAGAAAAGATGGACAGATGACATTGTGTGTCACCCTCCTGAGGCATTGCACACAGCAACCTTGTGGTCCTGATTCCCCAGGCTATTCCTGTTCTGAGCACAAAAATCAGTGCCATTCACAATGTGAGCCCCTTCCCCAGAGTGCCCAGGTAACAGCCAAATGGAGTTGCCTCCTGGGGTTCTCTCTGGATCAGGAGTCCCTGAAGGATCAAGTCACCCAGGCACACTGTCCCCAAGGTCTTTGGAAATGCCAAGACCACCTAGAACGACTCCTCTTCTCAATAAATAAGAGTGGGGATGGGGCGATACAGGCCTCCTGGGGGTGGTAAGATGCTGTGGTCACCCTGTTTCATGTCAGGAAGTTGACAATGATTGAAGCTATGGCGAGGGAATAATGCCAGGGGGGACATTGTCTTATTAAGGTTTTTAAGATGCCACACAGTCCAATCATGGAGCAAAATCCACTTCCATATTTAAATGTAGGGGCTCACTGGAGTGGTGGAACACTCCCGTAATCTCAGCATTTGGGAGATGAAGGCAGGCAGATCAACAGTCTAAAGCCAGACTTAGCTATATACCAAGTTCAGTGCCAACCTCGACTACAAGAGAGCTTGTCTCAAAAAACCACAACAAAGGGCCTGTGAGATGGCTCACTGGAAAGATGCTTGCTACATAACCCCGACCTGAGTTTGGTATCTGGAACACACAAGGTAGGAGGGAGAGATGACCCCACAAAGTTGACCTTTGATTTCACACACAAGCTGTGGTGTATGTACACCCCAACATAAACACAATAACTTTTTTATTGAGACAGGGTTTCTCTGAGTACACCCAGTTATCCTGGAACTCATTTTGTAGACCAAACTTGGGGTTTTATTGTCTTAAGGTTTTATTGTTGTGAAGAGACACCATGACCACAGCAACTCTTATAAAGGAACACATTTAACTGGAGCTGGCTTACAGTTCAGAGTTCAGTCCATCATGGCGGGAAGCATGGCTCATGCAGGCTGACATGGTGCTGGAGAGGTTGCTGAGAGTTCTACATCTGGATTTGCAAGCAGCAGAAAGAGAAAGTGACATACCGGGCCTGGCTTGAGCTTCTGAAACCTCGAAGCCCACCCCCAGTGACACACTTCCTCCAACAAGGCCACACCTCCTAATAATGCCAAACACTATGAAAGCCATTTTCAAACCACCACAGACACTAACAGAGAGGCATGGTTCAAGATGATGACGGGGATGAGAGTCACCCTTAGGAGGAGGCAGAGACTGTTAGCAACAGATGTCTGGAAGGACACAGGTGAGGGGCAGAAGGCCTAGGGGATGCCTCTGCCAGGTAGCCAAAGCCACAGGAGCATAACACTTCCTGAGATCCCACCAGGGAAAGCACTGTGGGACTTTTTCTCCTACTGCTCCAGCCTCTATGGGGTCCCTTGACTGGCTAAGACCGGTAGCTGGCTGAGGACCCTCAGAAACATGACTCTGTATAGGTAAGGGACTGAGCTCAAAGCAAACATGCCCAGGAAGGGCTAAGATGGACAGAAAGGCACACATTTCTAGAAGAGTCTGTTTGTGTCCCTGCCACAGGTCAGGGAGAAGGACACACCTACCACCTAAGCTCTCTTTTCCATAAGATAGAAGTCAAATGGGGACTCCAGAAGGACATTGTCGGTCCTAGGTCAAGGTGGGTAATGAGTTTGTGCAAAGGGGTCAGAATATGGAACAATGTCATGTCAAAACTCCATCCTGAGCAAGGCCATCCATGACAGGATGTTCAGGGTTAGCAACACCTTGGACACCAAGATGCAGAGACAATTCTTTATTGAGTGCTGGGCATTGCTGGCTTTGAGAGCTTTGAGGTGGGCCTGGTCTGGCGCTCGGTTTTCCGGCGCTCGGTTTTTGCTGAGAGGCTGTCTTCTTTTTGTAAGCTACTGTTAATTGTGACTGTTGGATTTTTCCCCTTGGGGCAGTCTCAGTTTTCTTGGAGTTGGTGTTTCTCAAAGTTCCAGGCCAGTGAAGGCTACATAGTAAGAACCTATCTCAGAGAAAAAAAAAAGAAAAAAAAAGCAAGGCAAAACAAAACAAAATGAACAACAGCCAAAATCAAGAAACTGACAGCCGAGGTTGAAGACATGGCTCTGCAGTCAACAGCACCTGCTGCTTTTCCAGGGGATCCAGGTTTGGGCCTCAGAATTCATATCCAAAATGTGGTACATTTACACAATGGAGTACTACTCAGTGGTAAAAAACAATGGAATCCTGAAATTTGCTGACATATGGATGGAACTAGAGAAAAACATCCTGAGTGAGGTAACCCAGGCCCAGAAAGACAAATATAATATTTAATCACTCATAAGTGGATATTAGACATAAAGCAAAGGATAGCCAGCCTACAGGCCACAACCCCAGAGAACCTAGGTAACAAAGAGGACCCTAAGAGAGACACACATGGACTGCCTAGGAATGGGAAAAATGACAAGAACTCCTGAGTAAATTGGGAGGGGAAAAGGGAAGAGGGGATAAAGGAAGGAGGAAGGAGAAAAATGTATAATTCAATAAAAACAAGTTAAAAATTCATATCCACATCTCACAACTTCTTGTAATACCAGTACCAAGAAGGCATCTGCATTCATGTGCACATACCTACAAACACACACACACACACACACACACACACACACATACACAGAGAGAGAGAGAGAGCTAAAAATAATAAAAACAGATGTTTAAAGAAAATAAGAATAGTACATATGTTGAGAACGAGATACATTGGTTTCTGGGTCATCCAGGCAAAACCATTCTCACTTTGTACCCCAATTTCTTCATTTGTAAGTGAAAATTGGTGCTATCGGTTAAGTCTATCATCTGAAACCAAAGACACATGACCCAGGACCCAAGGTCCATGGGCTGCGTACTATAACTTCAGATGCAATGCACTCTGAGATTTCTGGGGTGTTTTAATAATTTATGAGTACAATAGATAATTTGAAATCTTGGCAGCTGTGGGAAATCCTCCCACCAACAGTCGCCACACCCTTAGTAAATCCAGCTGGGATTTTTATAGTCTTTTCCTAGTAGTTTGTGGATCTCTGGGCGTTGCCCACACACAAACACTTTCCTGGGATCTTCCAACAGAGGAGTGGAGTCATCCCCACAGACTCAGCCTGATTGGCTGGCTCCTCCACTGGGACCCCCCCAAAGAACTCCAGTGTTGTCCTTAAATTTTCTCCAGATCCCAGTCTCTGGGGTACCACTCCCATAGCTCAAGTCATTTCTTGCCTCACTACGATGCTTTTCCCCTCTGAAAAGTGTGTTTCCGGTAAGAACTGAGCTCACTTCTCATGTTCAAACCCACTTTAATGCAGTCATGGCCTCATGTTTCTGAGGTCATGTCCCTCGAAGGCTTCAGCAGGAAAGAACACAGCTAATCCTAACAAGCTCTCTGATCACACAAGGCCTTTGGCTTATTCAGGGTCTTGCTCTATAGGCCAGGCTGACCTTGAACTCAAAGAGATTCACCTGCCTCTGCCTCCAAAGTATTGGGGTTAAAGGTGTGCACTAGCACATCTAGCCTATGGCCTTTTGAAATATTTTTTCGTTATATTTAATTTGTGCTGAGCCATCTCTCTGGCCCAGGTTTCTTTAACTCGTGAAATTAATCAAGAATTGAATCTACACTGAGAATGATGCATGCCAAGGACAGATGGGTCAGGGATGTAGAGGTGGCCTGGGTGTTTATGCCAGATACAGTGTTTTATTTTGTTTGAGACAGTCTTACTAGATATCCCAGACTGGCCTTAAACTCTTTCCCTACCCAGCCTCAAACTCATGATCCTCCTGTCTCTATCCCCACAATACTCAGGAGGCAGAGGCAGGCAGATCTCTGTGAGTTTGAGGCCAGTGTAGTCTACATGGTAAGTTCCGTGACAGCCAGGGCTGCACAGAGAAATATTGCCTCAAATCTCCACCCCCAAATAAAAGGATAATGAACTTCTGATCCTTCTGCTTCTATCTCCTGGGCGCTGGGATGACACAGCTAGCGTGGTTTTTGTGAGACAGCCCAATGTAGATCACGCTGACTTTGATCTGATAATCCACATGCCTCAGCTTCCTCCATGAGGGAATTATAGGTGTTCACCACCATACCCAGCTCTATTATTTAATTATTCATTTGTTTGTTTGTCTATTCATTTACGGGAGAGAGCACATGAGCCATGATACATGTTTAACATCTGAGTCGGTGCTCTCCTTCCCCTACGTAAGTCCAAGAGACCAAACTTACGTCATTAGCGTTGGTGGCCAGCATCCTTACCCCCTGAGCCATCTCACTCTCACTGGCCTCTGTTAGCTTTTTATAATGACCTAGCAAATGATCCCGTGTTCCAGGAGTGACCAGCACCTTGCAGAAATGGCTAAACAAGGAGTCCCTGTTCCCTTTTCTCTTTTGATGGGTGCAAGAGGCTTAGCCCCTATCCTTCTGAAACGGGAACCAGGGGCTATAGCCACCCTTCCCTGTATGACACCCACCCTCCTTGCCTCTTCCTATTCCATAGTCTTAGGTCACTCATGGCTCTAACCTACAGAGCAGTCAGGGACTAGCCAGCCTTGCTACATGGATCACTAGACCTGAGAGGGAGCTAGCCTTCTTGCGGAGGAGGGGAGACTTGTTTTCCAGTTCCTCTAACATTCCTATTGCTCTGAAGGACTCTCTGTGTTCTCAGTCAACAGCACCAGAGTCTCCACTGTTGGTGGAAAACAAAAGGTGACAAGTGGGGGGGGGCATTGCAGGGGATTATTCACCCCATGGAAACTGATACCTTTCTAAGTCACATCCCATTCCCTCAGAACAGACACATGAACACTAGGCCTCCCTATCCACCCTATGCCTTTAGCAGGTGCAGCCTCCCTCGCCTTGTTGAGCCTGCTCGCTGCCTGCAGAGTTCTGCTCAAAGTCCCCAGATTAATTCCAAGAAGGCTTAATTATATGTGTAAGACACAGGCCTAATTATATGTATATAGACTGAGAGACGGAAGAGACACTTACGTGATTAGCATAGACTGATTTTTGCGATCTGTGGGGAAGAAAACAGCCACAGGAAGATGTAATTAGGAAACGTTTAGAAATTAAGCATTTGATAGTCCCCTACCCAAGCAGTCAGCCCTTCTGGAGATCCCACTCAGCTTCACAAACAGCCTTGACTGCACTTGGAAGCCCAAACCAGATCTGTTGGCACCTGTGGCCATGCGCCCACTACCAGGTACACTCTTGCAGAAAGAGCCAAGAACTTTGCAGGTGCCTACTTATAAAGCAACATAACGAGAAAAGATCATGGGCTGAGGATGCAGGTCAGCCCCAGAAGACCCACCATCATTCGCCCCAGAGCATGTCATGGTAGGTGTTGTGGGAGAGGAAAAGGTGGGGTGGCATCTCTGTGCTTCTTGCCCTTGTACATGTTGGACACCCGCATCCTATAGACGGGCAGCAACCTGGAGGGCTCCATGAAGAACAGGCCTGCAAGGTCTGGTGGGAGGAAATGAGATGGTGAGCTGGTCTTAGCTAGGTCCTCGATTGGCCCATCACTGACTGAGCTAACTCAGAATGCCACTGACTTGTCTGTGAGAGAAGCATGGATACCCTTCTGGAATAACTGTTGATCTGAGACTAGCAGGCAAAATAAGCCCTTTCTGTTATTTCTCTCTTCTTCTCCTTCTTTTTAGACAGTGTCTCACTATATAGCCCTGGCTGTCCTAGAACTCACAGATATCCACCTGTCTCTGCCTCCTGAGTGCTGGGATTAAAGGAATGAGCCATTATGTCCATTTGTCTTTGCTCCATTTTATTCTGGGTTAACTACTATACCAGATAACTCAGATATCCACAGCTAAAATTTCCCCTGCCTGTTCAGTGCTCAAACTCCACCCCCCAGATACACACTGAGTTTGTTATACATACAGAGATCCACCTGCCTCTGCCTGCCTAGTACTGGGTGTAAATATGCATGGCCATGCCTAGCCCAATTTCCCTGTTCTAAAAGATTTTCAAAATTATTTTTATTTGTATGGTGTGGTGGTTTGAACGAAAATGGCCCCCAAAGGGTGTGAGCTAATGGCCTTGTTGGAGTAGGGGTGGCCTTGTTGGAGGAAGTGTGTCACTGTGGGGATGGGCTTTGAGGTCTCTTATGTTCAAGCTACACTCAGTGAGACATGTCACTTCCTGTTGCCTTCACACCACCATGTCCCACCATGACGACAAGGGACTGAACCTCTGAACTGTAAGCTACCCAATTAAATGTTTTCCTTTAGAAGAGTTGCCGTGGCCATGGTGTCTCTTCACAGCAACAGAAATCCTAAGACATATGTATATGTGTGAGTGTATGGCACATGTGTGTATGCCCAAGGAAGTCAGAAGAGGGCTTCAGATCTTCTTGAAATAAAGGTACAGGTGGTTGTGACCTGCCCTGTGTGGGTGACAGGAAAGGTACTTAGGCCCTTTGCAGGAGCAGGAAGTGCTCTTAATTGCTTAGCTATTTCTCCAGCCCTGTTTCTCCCTCTTTTTAGAACAAAAGAGAACAGTCTATTTCCCTATTTTCTCCTGGCCTTCCTCTTCCTCCCCCTCCCTCCCTCCCTCCCTCCCTCTCTCTCTCTCTCTCTCTCTCTCTCTAGCTGAGGGTGACCTGGAACTTCTGATCATGGCCCTACTTCCTGAGTTCGAGGATTATAGGTGTATGCCAATACGTTTATGTGATAGTGGGGGATCAATGCCAACGCTTAATTCATACTCAGTGAGCACAAGCCACTGAGATGCATGAGACTGGTTCTCATTGTGTAGCCAAGGCTAGGCTGACCTGGAACTCATAGCCCTCCTACCTCAGACTTCCAAGTGCTAAGATTAAAGTTAAACCCCACTACATAAGATAGTATAATGCTATTACACACACACACACACACACATACACACACACACACCACCACCACCACCAGCACTTCCCATGGGAAGAATTCATTGAGAAATTTCTTGGGTGTCTTACTAGTGAGGGGCACTGTGTAGACTAACTCTCCTACTCACGGGCACCTGCATTTGATCCACTCTTTTTTTTAAAGATGTATTTATTTATTATGTATACAGCAGTATGCCTGTATGCATGCCTGCATGAAAGAAGAAAGCACCAGACCTTGATATAGATGGTTGTGAACCACCATGTGGTTGCTGGGAATTGAACTCAGGACCTCTGGAAGAGGAGCCAGTGCTCTTAACCTCTGAGTAATTTCTCCAGCCTCCTGGATCAACTTTTTTGTTTCATTTTTGAGACACGCTCTCATGTATTCCAGACTAGTCTCAGACATGGAATGTAGTCAAAGATGACCTTGATCCTCCTGCCTCTACTTCCCAAGTGGGAGGATTACCATTGTGTGCCACCACACCTAGTTTATGTAGTGCTGGAGACAGAACCCAGGGCTTCATGCATGCCAGGCAAGCACTTTACCAACCGAGCCACATCTCCAGCTCTGTGTGTCTTTCCACTTCAGGGCTGGAGAGATGGCTCAGAGACTAAGAGTACTGGCCAGCTGGCCGTTAGTGGCGCATGCCTTTAATCCCAGCACTCGGGAGGCAGAGGCAGGTGGATCTCTGTGAGTTCGAGGCCATCCAGGACAGCCTCCAAAACAATACAGAGAAACCTTGTCTCAAGAAAAAAAAAATAGTACTGGCTCTTCTTCCAGAGGTTGGGAGTTCAATTCCCAGCAACCACATGGTGGCTCACAACCATCTATAATGAGATCTGGTGCCCTCTTCTGGATTGCAGGCATACATGCAGACAGAATGCTGTATACATAATTAATAAACAAATCTTTAAAAATAAAAAAGAAGACACCTTTCACTTTGGAGTTGGGGAAATGCTTCTAGCGCTGGCCACTCAATCTTTACCCAGTTTTTTGAGAAGGGTCTCTAGCTGAACCTGAAGATTGCTGATTTAGCTACATTGGCTCAGCAGTTAAGAGCACTTACTGGCCGTGGTGGCGCACGCCTTTTGTCCCAGCACTTGGGAGGCAGAAGCAGGCGGTTCTCTGTGATTTCAAGGCCAACCTGATCTACAGAGGAAGGACTTCTGGGACAGCCAGGACTACAAAGAGAAACCCTGTCTTGGAAAAAAAAATAATAAATCTTTTAAAATTCTTCATTTTGATGCAGATGGAAATAAACACCTGCAGCTTTTTCTTTCAAATGATGGTGATATGGGGAGTTTTCTTTCTTTCTTTCATTTTTTTTTTCTTTAGTGGGCTTTTTATTTATTGTTTTGTTTTTTCAAAGCAGAGTTTCTCTGTATAGACCTGCCTGTCCTGGAACTCACTCTGTAGACCAGGCTGGCTTTGAACTCACAGATATCCATCTGCCTCTGCCTCCCAAGTACTGGTACTAAAGGTGTAGGCCACCACACCGGCAATATAGTGAGTTTTTAAAGGAGTCACTAAATGGGAAGTGTTCAGAAGAACAAGAAATGAAGCTGAAGGAAACCCATGAATGAGCTGCAAGTGTGACGCACAGTTGAAACTGGGGCCGCTGAGTCACTCCTTCCTGCCTTGCTTCGACCAGGTGAGCTGGCAGGTGTACTGGAAACCAGCTGTGTCTCTGTTTACTAAAGGGAGGCTCTGAAAAAGAAGTAGCAGGAACCGGAGGGGCAGCCTCTATGACACAGGTTGTCTGTGGTGGTCTGACTGAAGGCCAGTAACATGAGAGGTATCTTCCGGGGTTGGGGGGCTGACTTAGTCAGTAGACTGCTTGCTCTTCAGAGCCCACCCAAAAAAGCTGGGCATCTGGCTCCTCTTGCTTTTGGTTGGACTCAAGGAGCCGGCCTCCTTCATATCTAAGTGGCCATGGAATTTGAAAACAAAGCCTGGCCTGGGTGGTGGTGATGGCACATGCTTTTAATCCCAGCACTAGGGAGGCAGAGGCAGGCGGATCTCTATGAGTTTGAGGCCAGCCTGGTCTACAAAGTGAGTTTCAGTACAGCCAGGACTATGTTAGAGAGACCCTTGATGGGGAAGTCCTATGTATATGTCAATAAAGCACTGTTGGCCAATAGGGAAGCAAGATAGGTGGGACTAGGAGTTGAGGAGGACTCTGGGTAGGAGAAACACAGGGAGTCATCATGTAGCCCGCCAGAGAAGTAAGATGTCCATCCGGTAAGAGAAATACTTAGATGGGTTAAATATTTAAGACAGAGCTAGCCAGTAAGAAACAAGCAAGGCCAACAGCTTCATAATTAATATAGCGTCTTGTGTGTTATTTGGGGACTACAACGAGGCAGAGCCCAGGCAACTGGTGGGGGAAAAGCAAAGTGGCTGTCAAGGAAAAGGCTTCACTCTCAAAAAGAAAAAAGAGAAAGAAAGTAAAAAAGGAAGGAAGAAGGAAGAGACAGAGAGAGAGAGAGAGAGAGAGAGAGAGAGAGAGCCTTGGAGTACCATGAATTATTCTTCCATGCCTGCGGTGTCTCCACACCTCTATCACTGGCCCCAGTGAGGACTTCTGGGGGTCCTGCAGCCTCCTCTAACACCATTCTGTCTTCTTCCTTAACAGTCCCAGGGGCATCTTCTCCACTGTAGAATCAGGTGTCTTCTTCAAAACCACAGAGCCACATTATAGGCAGCCTGTATGACAATCACTTGGGAAAATCCAGCACCTTCCTCAAGTCTTATGTGGACAAGGGGAAGAGACCTACGAGCTACTTCAAGCTCATCCACTACACAGGCACCATGAGTGCCAGCCTTGGGGACTTCTGTAGCTACGTACTGCCATTCACCCCGTGCCCCATCACTGGCTCCCTCCTCTAACTGGCACAACCACCATGTATCAAGTTACTCTGCCAATTGAAATGAACCATGGGTCATATTTCATCACTTTTCCTTTGGAGAGTTCCAAAGCCATGCAGCCAAGGGTGCCTGTGAGGGAGCAACCAGGAGTTATTGTCATCGGACCCGCCAGGGCAACACCAGGGTTTATAGTCCTCCTCCAAATGGCTGAGCACTGTTGCTGGCTAGAAATGATCTCTCTCTCTCTCTCTCTCTCTCTCTCTCTCTCTCTCTCTCTCTCTCTCTCTCTCTCACACACACACACACACACACACACACACACACACACACACACACACACACCCTGGGCTGAAGAGATGGCTCAGTGGTTGCAGTTCTTGTCACATGTAGTTACATTCTGTTGCTCTTACAAACACCCTGACCAAAACGACTGAGGAAGGGAGGGAAGTGAGGGCAGGAACCCCAGGAGCATGAAGACAAGATTGCTTGCTATTCCCCACGGTACACCCTCCACTCAGGAAACTGACTCACAGCCAAGGAAATAGACCTGAAGAAATAGAGGATTAGTGCTTGGTCATTTGCTCCAATTCATCTCTGATAGCTTCCTTACACTGCCCAAGACCATCTGCCTGAGGCTGGTTCCACCCACAGTGGGCTGTGCCTTCCTATATCAACTAACAGTCAAGACAGTCCCTCACAGACATGCCCACAGGCCAATCTGATCTGAGTAATCCTTCAATTGACTCATATCTCAAATGACTCTAGACTATGACAAGTTCAAGTTAAAACCAACACAGGCACCATGCAAGCAAGCAGAAGGACCCAAGTTTGGATCCCCAGAACCCACATATATCCTAGATGGGCGTGGCAGACTGCCCTGGTAGAGAAGAGATTCCCTAGAGCAAGCTGGCCATAGCAGCAAGGTCTGGGTTTAACTGAGAGACCCTACCTCAGTGAATAATGTGGAAGAGTGATTGAGAGTGATTCATGATGTCAGCCTCAGGCCTACACACACACACACACACACACACACACACACACACACACACACACACACACACACACACACCAATGGGGAAAAAAGAAAAACACATGAACCTATTAATTACTCCCAACTCAATAATATGTCCCTCTGACAATTCATAGCTGTCAGACCAATAAAACTGCATCTGTAGACTGGTGCTTTTCCACTCACAGCAAACAGTCATTGGGAAAGAAGGAAGTCAAGCGCAGACAGGACCAGGGTTCTCTCTGGATAATGAATGGAAAGCTAGTGTTCATCCAACTAGCTTATAAGGAGGTGTTGACTTTCTCTGGATTTTAATTTTGCTGTAAGCATCGATGAGCCTGTTACCAGCAGAGCTCACAGAATCCCTGTGGTTTAACTGCAGGAAGCCACAGCCTTTGGCAACATTGTCAGGAAAGCTGCAATTGCACTGGGCATCAGGGCCGAGATTTCATATCACCAGCCCTAACGATGCCAATTACTCAAAAATGAATTGGACAGAGACTTTGAGCAAGCAGAAGGTTTGGAAGCAGATTGCTGTCTTCTGTCTTCCTTTCCCACAACAGAGTGATGTGAACGCTGTATTTATAGTGATGGAAAATCCAAAATCAAACGGGACCCGCGAGTTTCCTCGAAGGACACACAACAGGCACTGTGGTGACGGATATCTAGAGCTTAGACAGGAGAGGGGACACTCGGTGGTTTGGCTTTTCACTTTTCTCAATTGTCTCTGCTCAGCGGATGGGCTACAAGGCTGCTTTCTCCTTATCCATCTTACTGGAGGCACATAGCAAAATAAGAAACAGTGGTCTGGATGTACAGGGACTCCTGGCCTGCAGAGAGGGAGTGCCCTTTTTAACCTGACAATGACCCTTCAGAGTTGTAACCTGCAAGGTCTTCAGCAATGAGTCCAGAAGCCCTCGTGGAAGTTTGTTCATAGAGTTCAAGATTCTCATAGCCATAGTTAATGTCAGACAGCAAGCCCTATGCAGAAAATGACCAGAGGGTCAAGGAGGCTCAGTGAAGCCAGGAGTGCAGGCGATACCGGCAAAGGCCACAATCTCAAAGGAAAAGGTTGCCCTGTGGGGTTATTTGGCTAGTCGGGATCTGCCAATGCTCTGGCTTCAGTGACAGTTCACTACCAATATACACACACAGTGTCTAGAAGGCTGTTTGTGTTGTTGATTTGAATTTTGGGACAGTCTGGCTTTGGAACCCACCCAGACAGGCCCTGAGCTTCCTGCTGTCCTGCCTAGCATCCCATGCTAGGATTATAGGTATGCGTCACCCTTCCTGGCTCCAGAAAAGCGTTTTTACTTATTTTTTTTGAAACAGGGTTTCTCTGTATAGCCCTGGCTGTCCTGGATGCTCTTTGTAGACCAGACTAGCCTTGAATGTACAGAGATCCTCCTGCATCTGCCTACTGAGTGCTGGGATTAAAGGTATGTGCCACCACCACCCAGCCAGAAAAGCATTTTTAAGCTAGAGAGTGCATATGCTTTGTCACAGACTGCTTAATGGGACTGTCTGTCCTGTGCTAGATACTGGTACAAAGCATGCTTTGTTTCTTCCTCAGCTGGGAGCAAGAAGTAGAAGCAAGGATCCTCCTCCATGATGGGTACCAACCCCTACAGGGTGAGTAAGGGTTGCCTAGAGACCACCTGGGGGTCCAGCACCCACCAACCCCACCTGCTGCTTCACAGTCAAGGGTGGAATGATTTCATTTCTCTGCCTGTTTTCTCTTTAATCTGTCTCTTTCATTGTGAAGATGTCACAGGAGCATACAACCATTGGGGAGCAAGTCACCTTTGAAAAGGTCTAGTCCAGCTGCCTCATCTTTAGACTCAAAGGTACTGTGTGGGCTGAGTATGGTGGCTCTGACTGTAATAGCAGAATGCATGAGGCTAATGCAGGAAGATCCTGACTTCTAGGCTAGACTAAACTGCATAGAATACCCTATCTCCAAATAACAATATAAAATAAAGGGGCTGTTCAATATAATAAATCACAGATAAAAAATGCTCAAAATCAAAGCTGGGTATATAGCTCAGTGATAGAGTAAGCATGTACCTAGAATCCCTCAGTGAGGGGCTATGGCTGTGACTCAGGGATGGAGCACCTGCCTAGAATCCCCCAATGAAGACCTGGGGGTGTGGCTCTTGCCTAGAATCTGCCAATGAGAGGCTGGAGACATGGTTCACTAGTAGTGTGCTTACCATGAATCCTCTAGTGCAGGCTTGGGGATGTGGCTCATTTTCACAGTTCGTGCCTAGTGTGCCCAAGACCCTGAGTTCCACCCCCAGAAACGCAAAGCTCAAATCCTGTGTCAGAGCATTAGTTTCCCCACCTTCAGGGCTAGCCATAGCTTCTGCAGTTTGAGGGCTACTGGGAAAACCTTCCATAGTACAGCACAGTATCTCAAGAAGGAAGATTGCCAAAGGGCTGGGTTACCTCAGGGCAGTCACCTCCTTTGAAGGATCCAAGCTGCAGAGAAGGGATCATCCATCCATCAGAGAGGTTAACAGAAGGCAGAGGTTAGCTGTCTTCTGAACACAGACCCTGTGGTTCTTTCTAGCACCAAGAATCTGTGTAAACCAAGAGTGTCTGTGGCTACCTGTGTCCATGGAGGCCGGAAGAGGACGCCAGATTCTCTAGAGCTGGAGTTACAGCCAGTTGTGAGCCACCCAACATGGGTACTGGGGATTGAACTCAGGTCCTCTGGAAAAGCAGCAGCATACTTAACCCCTGAGCCATTTCTCCAGGCCCTGTTTAACAATTTTAAGAAGTCAGGGGTTAAGAGTACTTGCTGCCTTTCCAGGGGAAAGAGGCTAGGGATAACTCAATCAATAAAATACTTGCCTTATAAGCACAAGGACCTAAGTTCAGTCCCCAGAAAAGTGGGGGACTGGGGGTGCACACTTGTAAGTCCAGTGTTGGGGGTGTGGAGACAGGAGGAACCTTGGGACTCACTGGCCAGCTAACCTAGGCAAAGCAGTGAGTTCCAGGCCAGTGAGAGATCCTGTCTCAAAATAAAGTGCACAGCGCCTGAGAAACAGCACACGAGGTTGTTGCCTGGTCACCATACGCATGAGGGCACACACATAAAACACACTCACAGTCAAGGTCCTGGACCTGGCCAAGTCTGGCAGCACATATGGGCAGGGCCTGGTTGATGAAATCTGGGTAATCCCAGCTCACTCACCCATCGAGTCTAAGTCTTGAGCTGGCAGGTGAATCCAGGCTGACTCAGAGTAGCCTCCTGACCTTGACTCATTGGGCCTGGGCCACCCTGAACTTTCCTGGGAAAGGAAAAAGTTCCGCTGGGATTTTCAGGGCCATACAGGCTGGTGGCACAAGGTGTCCATCTACAGCTGCTTAACAGAACTGCACCTCTTTGTGACAGAGGGTGATCCAGGAGTGCTTGACTTGGCAGACGACAATCTGCACATACATGAGCGCATACCCTCCCACACACACATGCTTGCACACATCGTGCAACCCATTGTGGTCAGCACTCATGAACCCACTTAAAAGTCACAATTGAGCTTTCTGGTACAGTGACACATACCTATAACCACAGCACAAGGGAAGTGGGCCAGGGAGGATGCCTCAGCTACATAACCAGCTCAAGGCAAAGGCAAGCCTGGGCTTCTGTAACCCTACTTCAACCAACCAACAACCCGGATCTTATACTCTACTCCTCACCCCAGATCTGAAGTTTTGAAATAACCAGATCCAGGCAGACTTCAAACTTCTGATCCTCCTGCCTCTGCCTTACAAGTGCCCAAGTGCTACACACACACATACATATATACTACATACATACATACATACATACATACATACATACATACATATGTGTTCCCAGCTTGTTTCTAGCTCTTTCTAATACCCCTGGAAAGCAGGCTTTGCTTTCTTGGAGATGAGCTGCCCTATGGTGCTACATTGTTTATGATTTATTAAAGCCACTGAGGATCAAAATAGCAAAGCAGCCACACTAGTTAGCTATAGAAGCCAGGCAGTGGTGATGCTCATCTTTAATCCCAGGACTCAGGATTAAGAGGTAGATGAATCTCTTAGTTCAAGGCCACACTGACTGCATGAAATTGATCCAGTCCTAAAAGAAACAGCTCACACAAAGGAGATCTCAGCACCTGGGATCACATGCCTTTAATCTCATCATTAGGGAGGTATACAAGACAGGAGTAAGGCCTCAGAGCTGGAAGTCAGTCTCAGGAATCTCTAGTTATGTTGAGGAGAGCATAGAAGTCTGAATGAATATGAGGAGCAATGAAGTTGGGGACAGTTTTAGGATCACCCCTTTGGTCTGAGCTGAGGTAGAGCTAGTGGCTGGCTGCTTTTCTTTTCTGATCTTCAGCTTGAAGCTTGAACCCCAATGTCTGTCTTTTATTTTTATTTTTTGTGCCACACTGCCTCATGCATACACCATGAGTTAAAGCCCGAGGTTGCTTCTCTCCCTCTCTCTCTCTCTCTCTCTCCCCTCCCTCCCTCCCTCTCTCCCTCTCCCTCTCTGTTTTGTTTTGTTTTCCGAGATAGGGTTTCTCTGCCTAGCTTTGGAACCTGTTCTGAAACTTGCTCTGTAGATCAGGCTGGCCTCAAACTCACAGAGATCCACCTGCCTCTGCCTCCCTAGTGCTGGGATTAAAGGCGTGCCCTACTACCACTCAGCAATGGTGGCTATTCTTGGTTGTCAGCTTAACTACATCTATAATGAACTACAATCCAGAAATGCAGGGCACACCTGTGAGAGATTATTTTTGCTAGGTTTGAAGTGGGTGAATCCACTTCTAGTCCAGATCTTTGAAGTAGGAAGATGCACAGCTCTATCTGGATCTCGAGGAGGGAGGATGCACCTGTAATCTGGGCCACACCTTCTGCTGGAAGACAATATATAAGGACATGGAAGAAGGAATCTTTTGCTCTTTTGCTTGCTTGCTCTAGCCTTGCTAGCAAATCCATTTCTTCACTGTTATCAGAGCCCACTTCTTCAGGATTCCTGTGTATACTGAAGATCAGCTGAGACACCCAGCCTTGTGGACTGAGCAACTACTGAATTCTTAGACTTTCCATTCATAGCCCGCCATTGTAGAGTTAGTTGAACCGTATCCTGTGATTCTAATAACTCTCTCTGTGTGTGTGTGTGTGTGTGTGTGTGTGTGTATGTAGAGATTCATTCTATAAATTCTGCTACTCTAGAGAAATCTGACTAATACACACACACACACATATGTATATATATATATATATATATATATATATATATATATAAACACACAAATGAAAAGCTGCTGCCCAGACAGTTGAGTGACTTACCTGAAGTCAACATCCACAACTCCCATCTGCTACTGGTGTCAACACAAACATTGCTTCTGGTCATGGCACACAGGTAAATCCTGATTAGCTCCTGTGAACTCTACTACCTCCAAATTAATGAGCATGAGACATTGACATTTTAGAGATAAGACCAAAGTACAGAGAGATAAAGAATTTTCCCACACAGGTGGAAGCTCTAGGGCAGTGGTTCTCAAACTTTAGGCCGTGACCCCTTTGGCAAACTTCAGTCTCCAAAACTACATTATGATTCATCACAGTAGCAAAATTACAGTTATGAAGCAGCAATGAAAATAAACTTATGGTTGGAGTCACCACAACATGAGGAACTGTGTTAAAGGGTCACAGCACTAGGAAGGTTGTGAACCACTGGTCTAGGCCTTGAACCAATTCTGAGTTCAGTGTTGTTCTAAGACTACACCCTTTCTGGGCCTACATGGTGTTATTACTGTGCTATCCAGAGAGGAGTGCAGTAGAGACACTCACCCATGCCGGGGCCCAGGGCAGTAGAGACCCTCACCCATGCTGGGGACCAGGACCAGATCCTGCAGGGTTTTCAGAAAATGTATCTAAGACAGCAGTTTTTCTCCCTGAATCTTCACAGTGATGATTTTGTTTCCTCCCCCAGAACCAAAGCCTCCTTGTGGTCAAGTGCAAGCTGGAATTAGACATCCAGAACACTGGTTCTGGTGAACACTAGGAACTCATCAGTAGTTTTGCTCGGCCAGTGTGAGGGCCAGCATGGCCATGACAGATGTAAGTGCAGGTGTCATCCCAGTTGGTGGGTAGAGCCAGGTGCCTGGGGAGGATCAGACCAACCCAGCTTGAAGGGCCTCTGTGGATTCATTCATGGAGACCTGCAGGGGACATGGAAACCTGCTTTGAAGGGGCCCAAAGCCAAACGCATGAGGTAGGGAAAGAATTACAATTACATGTGATGTTGTCAAAAGCTGAGAGTGAGACCAGAAGACTCTGAGCAAAGCAGCCATTGAAGCTGGGCCTTCCAAGGAGGGGAGGCATTCTACCTGACCTAATGGTAGGAAGCCAAAAGGAGGTTATCAGCAAGATGTGTCACCAAACACATTCACTTGCCCTTCAGGGCTCACACAAACCTTGAATGGTAGGTCCCACTACTCTTAGATGAGGATAAAGGAACGCAGACTTTGTGGTACTGAGGATGAACCTAGGGCCTCCGACATGCAGGGCAAGTGTCTCACCAGAGAGCTCTGATTTGGCTAGTGTAGCCAGCTTGCCCTGGATATCACATCTCCACACCTCAAGTGCAAGGATTACAGGCACAGTTGCCATGTCTGCCTGGTCTTTTTTGTTTGTTGGTTGGTTGGTTTTTGGGTTTTTGTTGTTGTTGCTGTTTTTGAGACAAAGTTTCACTGTGTAGCTCTGGCTGTCCTGGAACTCACTCTGTAGAGCAGGCTGGCCTTGAACACACACAGAGATCTGCCTGCTAATAAAAATCAGTCACTTCATCTAATTCTCTGACACCTCTTTTTCCCAGAGAAGGAATCAGATGGTCCCTGTCCTCTGGGCCAGAAAAGGCAGCGTGCACCCAGCTCTCCCATGCAAGGCTCATCCACTTACACCTGGGCAAGAGGTGGACACTGTTGCTGTGCTGCCCCTTCTGGGACTCCTGAACCCTGAACTTCAAAATCAGTCCTATCATCAGCTGCGCCTGTCCCCTTCTTCCCCATAGATAAAGGCATTAGAGACAGAGCTGAACAGTGGCAGGTGGCAACAGTCAAGATACAGAACCATTTGACTAGGCAGTCCATGTTAAGGAAATGATGACACAGCTCAGTGTTGTTGCTGGGACTGACTAGTCCAGCCACTCTTGCTTATAGGATCGGAAGAGAAGCTAAAGGTGATGTTAGGCTGTTAGGCATTTCTCTTCCTTCCTTCCTTTGTTTTTGTTTTCTGAGACAGAGTTTCTCTCTGTAACAGCCTTATCTGTCCTAGAACTCACTCTGTAGACCAGGCTGGCCTCAACTCACTGCCTCTGCCTCCCGAGTTCTGGGATGAAAGGCTCTGGCCACCACAGCTGGCTGATGGTAGGCATTTCTAGCATGTCTATGTTAGAAGCTGAAGCTGTGTCAGGAAACTGGTCTTACAGACAGAGAAGGACCACAAGATGACCACTTGTGGGACAGGGCAGGTCAGAGAGGCCGTGAGTGTCCACACCTCCTTCCTTCACCGTCCCCAGCACCTGCTTCCCAGTCCAGGCCATCATCAGCCTTGGTTCACACTGAAAGAGCCAAAAAGGTGATCCTAGAAATAACTCTCCCGAGCGTGGTGCCCTTGGCACCTTCTTCTCCCACCATGAATGAAGATTAGATGTTACACACAGGAAATAATCCACTAAAAATGGCTGGCAGGATGGAGAGACAGCTCAGCAGTTAAGAGCACTGCCTGTTCTTCCAGAGGACCGGGACTCAATTCCCAGCACCCACATGGTGGCTCACACCTGTTTGTAACTCCAGTTCCAAATAAAACGTTTTTTTAAAAAGGGGGTGTGGGAGAGGGGGCTGGCAAGATGGCTTAGTAGGTAAAGGCGCCTGCTGCCAAGCCTAATAACAGTTAGTTTCTGACCCACATGGTGGAATAAGAGAACCAGTTCCCACAAGTTGTCTTCTTACCTCCATATACATGCCACAATATTCACACGCAAATTAATTAAAATAGACTCCCCACCCCATTCTGTTCATATGTGGGCCTTCTCTAAGTCTCTCTCACTCTCGCTCAAGGTGACACAGGTCTCAACAGCAGTCCCTGGAGAGGAAGAGCATATGAAGGTGGGAAACTGGGCCCTCCTTGATACTTGTTTCCATGCAGAGCACAAGCCAGAAAGAGTCAGGAGCTGAAGAACAAATGCAGCTGTGAGGGAAAGGGGGAATTGATTCCCAGCCACTGGAGGGATTAAATTGTGTGCTGTTGTAATGATGACTGTTCTAGTTGGCAGCCTATACGTTCATGTCAAGGATACAATATGTGGTTCCCCTCTGTGACCTGGCTGTCATGAAATAATTCCACATGGTGACAACCGCAATGTCTATCCTAATATAGCATAATAAAAGAAACATGAGACACAACTAGAGCTTGTTATATTGATTTATTTTTTATTTTAGATAAAGCTTGCCTTGAAGCCCAGGCTGACCAATGGAACTCTCTATGTAGCCCAGGCTGCCCTTGGAATAAAAAAAAAAAAAACTTCTTGCCTCAGGCTCCTGAGTGATGGGGTGACAGGTGTGTACCAAACCATGCCAGCTTTAGAGTTCTGTTTGGCTCTGGTGGTCCTGGAACTCGCACTGTAGACCAGGCTGGCCAAAAACTCACAGAGATCCACTAGCCTCTGCCACCTGAGTGCTGGGTTTCAATGAATGCACCACCACACCCAGCTATAGGGCCCTTTAAAAGAAAAAAAATTGCGTGAGTTTGCTCAAGAAGGCCAGAGGCATTTAATCCTCTGGAGTTGGCATTACAGGTAATTGTGAGTGATGTGGATCCCAGGAATTGAACTTGGGTCCTCTACAAGAGCAGTTAACGCTGTTGAGCCATTGCTTCAGCCTCTAGAGGGTTTTTGTTGTTGTTGTTGTTTGTTTGTTGTGAGACTGAATCTCACTGTGTGGCCCTAAGCTAGCCAATGAGTTCAAGGCAAGCCTGGGCTACATAGGGAGTCCCTTAGGGATAGTTCTAGGCTCTACAGACTGCTCCAGAGGGCATTTATTGCTGCCTCTGCCTCTGGATCAAATGTAAACACTGACCTCTGGTGGTCAGGGTCTCTACTGCTGTACGTGAGAACTTACTGTGAGATCAAATCACAGAACCTTAGAAAACATTAACCAACTAGAGAGTAGACATAACCCAATTTCTACTTGATGCCTATTGTTGACACATAGTGGGGGGAAGGCAGCTCATTCTAGTTTTGACTGATATTCATGGTCAGAGAGTCCATTTAATGCTGTAAGAGCAGATCATTTTATTTCATTCTAATATCCATACTTATGATCATCTAAGTTGAATCCACACACATTTAAGCTACATACAAGTTCCATTTACCTGAGAAATAAGGGAAATAGCAGACTCTGCCTCATAGGAATGTGAAGTTTATATTTGCATCTATGCACATGCATGTACAGGTGTGTGTGTGTGTGTGTGTGTGTGTGTGTGTGTGTATGTGTGTGTGTGTGTGTAGACCAAATGTCAACCTCTGGTTCTGGTGTATTCCTCAGGAGCCATCCAATAATTTTTAATGCTTTTTAAAAAAGCTTTTATATATCTGGGCATTGGTGGTGCACACCTTTAGTCCCAGCACTCGGGAGGCAGAGGCCGGCGGATCTCTGTGAGTTAGAGACCAGCCTGGTCTACAAAGTGAGTTCCAGGACAGCCTCCAAAACAATACAGAGAAACCCTGTATCAAAAACCTTTAAAAAAGCTTGTGTGTGTGTGAGAGAGAGAGAGAGACAGAGATAGAGAGAGAGACAGAGAAAGAGAGAGAGAGTTCGTGCTCACTAGTGCCACAGCATATGTATGAGATCAGAGGACAACATATGGGAGTCTGTTCTCTACTGCCAGCATGTGGATACCAGGACTTGAACTAAGGTCTATGTCAGCACACAAATGTGGAGGCCAAAAGACAATTTGCAGGAAGCAGTCCTCTCCTACCATGTGAGTTCAGGGATTACATTCAGGCCCTCAAGCTTACAGGTAAACACCTTTACTCATTGCTCCATCTTTCCAGCCCCCCACTTTTAAGCGCTTACTTATTTACTTTGGGAATGGGAGGGGTAGTGCGCACACCATGGCCTGTGTATGGAGGTTAGAGGGCAACATTCAGAATCAGTTCTCCTATCGTGTGGGGGTCAGGGCTCAGACTCAGTTGTCAGGCTTGGCAGCAGGTGCCTTTTCCCACTGAGCCACCTCACCAGCCCCCAGCTTGTTTTGTTTTGACAGGGTCTCACTATGCAGCCTTGTCAGGTCTGGAGCTCACTCTGTAGCCCAGACTGGCTTTGAACCCAGAGACACGCCTACTGGTTCCTGAGTGCTGGGATTAAAGGCATCACCACTCCACCTGGCCCAGTTTGCTTTTTGAGCAGGGTCTCCTCTCACTGGCTTGGCACTTGTCAATCAGAGAAGACCGACTGGCCAGTGAGCTCCAGGAGTCGCTGTCTCTTCTCCCCAGACTGAACTATCTCCCCAATCCAGAATGTGAAGTTTAAATAACTTAGGACACAAGCCATTTTGCAGGACAATTAGACATTTGTCATCCATCTTCAAACGTTTCATACAACTTCAACATTTTGGTCTCCAAAGAAAGTCTCAGCTGGGTCCATCACTCTAGTAGCTAACAGCTGCAGGACTGTTGCTGGAGAGATCCCAGGATGGTTCACCAGACCTTAGCATCATTGTTTTCAGGAAATGGTCCATCTATGTCCTCCCCACACTCTAAGAATTCTAAATAGACCCCTCTCTTTGCAGTGGGACATGTCCACATGAACGAAGGCTCAGTGACTTGTCAGAAGGTCCAATTCCCAGCACCCTCACAGTAGATCACATTTACAACTCCAGTTCAAGAGTATCTAGCGCCATCTTCTGGCCTCCATGGGCATTGTGCACACATGTGTACAGACATACATTTGGGAAAAGCACACATACTCATGAAATAAAAACAATAAAATGGCCTGGCAGTAGTGACGAATGCCTTTAACCCCAGCACTCAGGAGGCAGAGGCAGGCGGATCTATCTGAATTTGAGAAGGTAGAATGTTGGCCTAGCACATGCAAAAATTCTAGGTTCTTAGCACCACGTATATACAAAGGAAGCAGGTGGATCTGGTCTATACAGTGAAACCCTGCTTCCCCCCTAAAAAAAAAAACAAAACAGAAGGAAGGAATGATGGAGGAAAGGAAAGAGTTGGTAGAAAGTGTGTGTGTGAGAGAGAGAGAGAGAGAGAGAGAGAGAGAGAGAGAGAGAGAGAGAATATAGAGAAGAGGGAGAAGTACAAGTAAGAAGCCATATAGTAAGTTTAAGGCCAGTCTGGGACATATAAGAAAGAAGAAAGAGCCTATTTTTGCCGGGCGGTGGGGGCATACGCCTTTAATCCCAGCACTCAGGAGGCAGAGGCAGGCGGATCTCTGTGAGTTTGAGGTCAGCCTGGTCTATAGAGTGAGTTCCAGGACAGCCTCCAAACAATACAGAGAAACCCTGTCTCAAAAAACCAAAAAAAAAAAAAAAAAAAGAAACCCAAAAACCTGTTTTTTTAAAAATGGGGAACACATTTAATCCCAGCACTTGGGAGGCAGAGGCAGAGGCAGGCATATCTCTGTGAGTTCAAGGCCAGCATGGTCTACAGAGTGAGTTCCAGGACAGCCAGTGCTGGAGAAACCCTGTTTTGGAAATACAAAAGTGGGGGAAGGGAGCAGTGAAATGGCTCAGCAGTTAAAGGCACTTTCAACCAAGCCTAAAATCCTGAGATGGATCCCAGAAACACACACAGCCATAGGACCCTCTGACCTCCACACAGGTGTCATGGCATGCATGTGCCCCCCACAACAAATAAAACTGAATATATTTTTAAAATGTATTTACTTTTTTTTCGATCCGTTTTTTGAGACAGGGTTTCTCTGTATTGTTTTGGAGGCTGCCCTGGAACTCACTCTGTAGACCAGGCTGGCCTCAAACTCACAGAGATCCGCCTGCCTCTGCCTCCCTAGTGCTGGGGTTAAAGGTGTGCACCACCACCGCCTGGAAAATGTATTTACTTTTTACGGTTATGGGTGTCTTGCCCTGAGTATCTATCTGTACACCACATGTATGCAGTACCCACACAAGCCAGAAGAGGACACCAGATCCCTGAAACTAGAGTTAACAGAGTGTGAGCTGCCATGTAGGTTCTAGGAATTGAACTTGGGTCCTCTGGAAGAGCAGCCAGTGCTCTTAACTCAGGTCTTCTGGAACATGCTCTTAACCACTGAGCAATCTTTATATCACTGATGCTTAATACTGATTGTCAAGTTGACATGCTCTAGAATAGGAGAAATTTCTGAACTGTGTTCATTGAGATGAGAACTCTGTTCTGCATGTGAATGGCACCATTTGGTGGGCAGAATATAAAGGAGAAAGTGAGGTGAGCACCAGGATCCGTGTCTCTCTGTTTCCTGACCAGATGAAGTGTGACCAGCTCCTGCCGCTATGCCTTCCCCCACCACCAGACTGTCAGGCAAAGTGAAACCTTCTACCTTAAGTTACTTTCACTGGGTAATTTGCCACAGCAATGAAGAGAAGTAACTAATTTGATACGTAAAGTATAATCTCTGACCTTGGAAAAATGAGTGTTCTCCACAATAATAGGAGCCAGGGCACTGACTCCACATTCTGCAGAGAAAATGTGCCCAAGACACATTTTCTATGTGTCCAGAGCTAGGTTTACAAGTTGCAAATTTGTATGCCCAGTTGCTTTTCCTCCTTGTTTTCTCTGGGAACCATTCTCGAATTCCTGTAGGGAACCCAGAAGGTTCTGAGACTTCCTTCTGTAGCACACTCGTGGGTGTTGCCAAGACTGAAGAAATCACAAAACCTTCCCAGCCTCCCACTCACAATCTACCAGGAACCGAGGCTGGAGATTTGTTGTAAAAAAAAAAAACCATTATGAGTTCAAGCTGAATAAAGAGAACTAGCTAGCAATTATTAGAGGCAGTTTGTTGTTCTTCTGTTTTGTTTTGAAGACAGTGTCCATGTAACCAAGGCTAGTTCCAACCTCCTCAATACAGTGACCTGGAACTCCTAGTCCTCCTGCCTCCCACCATGTTTGGTTTAATGCAATGCTGGGATGGAAGTCGGGGTTCCATAAGTACTCTACCAGTAGAACAGGACTCAGGGGTTCCACAAGTACTCTACCAGTAGAACAGGACTCAGGGGTTCCACAAGTACTCTACCAGTAGAACAGGACTCAGGGGTTCCACAAGTACTCTACCAGTAGAACAGGACTCAGGGGTTCCACAATTACTCTATCAGTAGAACAGAACTCGGGGTTCCTAAGTACTCTACCAGTAGAACAGGACTCAGGGTTCCACAAGTACTCTACCAGTAGAACAGGACTCGGGGTTCCACAAGTACTCTACCTGTAGAACAGGACTCGGGGTTCCACAAGTACTCTACCAGTAGAACAGGACTCGGGATTCCACAAGTACTCTACCAGTAGAACAGGACTCGGGGTTCCACAAGTACTCTACCAGTAGAACAGGACTCGGGGTTCCACAAGTACTCTACCAGTAGAACAGGACTCGGGGTTCCACAAGTACTCTACCAGTAGAACAGGACTCGGGATTCCACAAGTACTCTACCAGTAGAACAGGACTCGGGGTTCCACAAGTACTCTACCAGTAGAACAGGACTCGGGGTTCCACAAGTACTCTACCAGTAGAACAGGACTCGGGGTTCCACAAGTACTTTACCAGTAGAACAGGACTTGGGGTTCCACAAGTACTTTACCAGTAGAACAGGACTCGGGGTTCCTAAGTACTCTACCAGTAGAACAGAACTCGGGGGTCCATAAGTACTCTACCAATAGAACTACACTGCCAGCTCACAAAGAATCATTCTTCTTCTTTCTTCCTATGCCGCTGTGTCTTAGGCTGATAAAACAAAACAAAATCTGATCTAGGAGCTGAGGTTGGGCAAGAGCTTGCTTGATAAAGTGGTCGCCAGGCAAACACTAAGGCCTGAACCCTGGTAACCATCCAAACCCAGGTAAAAGCAGGGGCAGTGATGCATGCTTGTAATCCCAGCACTGGGGAGGCAGATACCCTAGGATCCCTGGGGCTTGCTGGCCTTTAGGCTAGCTGGAACTGGTGAGCTCCAGGTCTAGGGAGAGATCCAGTCACAATAAATAAAGTGGAGAGAGATTGGGGAAGACATATGTTATCAACTCTGGGCTTTCTCATGCTTGTGCACCTGCACACATACATACATGTAAACATGTACACATACATATGCCACACACATGGAAAATCATTCCTACCCCACCCCTAGCAAGCGACTCCTGCCCCTGGAAGCACTGAAGGAAACTCCTGTCAGTGAGCAGACAGTCTCTTGAGCTGAATGCTTCTAAGAGCCCAGTGCTCCCACGAAGTATAGCCACCTGAACCTTTGCTTTGCTTCTGACTAAACCCCTTGCTGCTATACTTTTCTGGGTGTGCCTCCTCAGCTCTGTGAGCAGACACCCAAACCCAAAGACCTCTGAGAACAGCGGAAGCCTAGAACTGGTGAGGGGACTTAGAGAAGACAGTTTAAGTGAGAGATACCCCGCACACCAAAGGCTCATACACTTGAGCACTTTGTCCCCAGTAGGTGGTACTGTTTGGGGAGGTTATGGTGACTCCAACCTTAAAAACAAAGGTTTATTCTTTTTTTTCATGTAGTGTGCCTGTGTCTATACAGGTTACACCACGTGGCATGCAGCGCCAACAGAGACCAGAAGAGGGCGTGTGGTGCCCTGGACAGGCTTTAGGGGACCACCCAGTTTGGTTTCTCTGTCCTCTGAAAGAGGAGCAAGAGTTCTTAAAACACTGAGTCACCTCTCCAGCCCCTGATCCAATTTTGAAAACAGTGTCACTCAAAAGAGTCAAAATGGGTGTGGTGGCACTTGCTTTTGATCTCAGCGTTCTTTGTGTGGAGGCAGGAGAGTCAGAGATTCAAAGTTATCCTCGGCTATACAGTAAACTTGAGGCCAATCTGAACTACATGAGACCCTGTCTCAGAACTGGGTGGTGGTGGCACATGACTTTAGTCCCAGCACTTGGGAGGCAGAGGCAGGCAGATCTCTGTGAGTTTGAGGGTAGCCTGGTGGGTCTACAGAGCAAGTTCTAGGACAGCCAAGCCTACACTGAGAAACCCTGTCTTGAAAACAGTATTAATGCCTATATTGCATTATTTATTTGAGGAATAAAGAATGTATTCCCTCCCTGCCCCAAAAGCCAATCTCTCTAAACATTACTAGAACCCTTCACCATTCCAAACACCTGAATGGTAATTATCCAATTAAGACCTAATGAGCTCCATAATGATAATGTTTGTGAGCAGCCTATGATGATATGCATTGAGTGACAATTACATATGCCTGCAGGGCATAGTGGCTCATTCCTGGAATCCCAGCACTAGGGAGGATAAAATGGCAGAATCAAGAGTTAAAGGCCATGGGGCTAGAGAGATGTCTCAGAGGTTAAGAGCACCGGCTGCTATACCAGAGGTCGTGAGTTCAATTCCCAGCAACCACATGGCGGCTTACAACCATCTAAGATGAGATATGGTGCCCTATGGAAATTTATTGGAATGATTTATAGGCTGCAGTCCAACAATGGCTACTATGAATGGAAAGGTCAAGCATCTAGTAACTGTTCAGTCTCATGAGGCTGGGTGTCTCATCTGGTCTGCTGGGATCTTAAAGAAGGAATGGACGTGCTGATGAGGCAAAGGCAGGCATGTGAAGAACAAAACCTTCCCTCTTCCATTGTCCTTATACAGGCTTCCAATAGAAGGTGTGGCCCGGATTAACTTCCAGCCTCAAGATCTGGATCAAAGGCATGTTGTCTTCTTGCCTCAAGATCCAGATCATAAGTGTGCTCCCTATTTCTAGATTACAGTTCATTCCCATTTCCAGTCAAGTTGACAACCAAGAATGGCCATCACAGAACCATTCAACTTCTGACTTTTCAATTTTATGATGGTGTGAAAGTGATACAAACAGCAGAAACCACTTTTCAGTTCCTGAATTTTGCATATTCCCAAGGTTAGCAATACGAATCTGGGCCTTTTCTAGTGACACTGGTCAGGGCAGTGAGCTGCAGCTTCCAGTCAGCCGTGGGATCATAAAGGAAAGCCAATAATTATATAGAATACTGCCCTGCTTGTTAGATGCTATGATGGTTAGTTATCAATTGTCAGTTTACTAAAACTCAAGAATCACTTGAGAAAAGAGCCTTGGTGGAGAAATTGTCTAGATGAGGTTGTCTTGAAGTTACGTCTGTGGGGGGTAGTCTTGGTTATTAATTGATATAGTGAAACCTGGTTCCTTGAGGGTGGCACTATTCCCTAGGCAGGGCATCCTGAGCAGTATAAGAGAGAAGCAAGAAAAGGATCCAGATATTTATTCTTTCTCTGTTTTGATTATGGATATTATGTTTCGAGTTCTTGACTCTCCCAGAATAATGGACTGTAAATGTAAGCCAAATGATCTCTTTTGACCCTAAGTTGCTGTTGGTCAGGATGTTTTATCACAGAAACAGGTATGAAGCCAGCATTCTGTATTTTCCTTTTTTGAAGGGTTTATTTATTTTTTGCTTATGTGTGTATGGCAGGAGGGGGGATGGTGCCCAGGGAGACCAGAAGAAAGTAACAGATTCCCTTGAGCTGGCATTGCAGGTGTCTTAAAGCTGCCTGACATGGGTTTTGGGAACTAAACTCAGGTACTCTAATAGAGCAGGATATCTCTTAACCGCTGGCCATCTCTCTGACCCTAGCATTCTGCATTTCTAAGCATCAATGCTATGGATAGAATGCTGAATATCCCCTAAAGGCCCATGTGTTGAAGACTTGGTCCCCAAGGCGGCACAGCCACAGGGTGGTGGGACCCTCAGGAGGCAGAACTTAGTGAGAGCTCACTACATAGGGTCACAACATTGAAGAGGATCATAGTACCCTGATCTACATTTTTATTTTTGCTTCCTAGCCTTGAGGTTGGCACTTTGCTATGTGACACACTCTCCTATCATTAACTCCAGCACATCCACCACAGATGCAAAGCAATGGGTCTGCCCAATCTCATTTGAAGTGTGTGTGTGTGTGTGTGTGTGTGTGTGTGTATGATTTATATGTACATAGTGTGTGTGTATACGGGTTCATGAGTGTTGATGCATACATGCTATGGTAAGCATGTAGAGGTCAGAGGTCAGAGGCCCTTGCCTTACACCTTGTTGGAAGCAGGGTCTCCTGTTAAGACCTGTGCCTACCAGGCCAGCTGGCTTGTGAGCTTCCTAGGAGTTTTCTGTGTCCCTCTCCCATCCAGCCATAACACACTAGGATTATAAATGCGTGGTACTACGTCAGCTTTATGCGGGTTCTGAGAATCTGAACTCCAGAACTCACAATTGTATGGCAAGTGTTTTATAAATTGAGCCATCTCTCCAGCCCAAATTTTTCCCTTTATAAATTAATGATTTCAAGTATTTTATCATAGTGATGGAAAGATAATTCGATATTGATCTTGATAACTAATTATTAAAAGGCATACTTCTCATTTTGGATACTAAGTCAGTGTCAATACACAAGTCTAAAAAACAAGCACTGAATAACTCAATACTTACTCGCTTTGGAATTTGAGTGATTATACAAGGTCACAATGCAAGACTAGGAGAAACTAGAGCAGGAGGCCATCCTTGCTCCCTGCCTTGTATCAAAATTTCCAAGCCTCAAAATACTCTTGTAGTTTCCTTGGTTGTAGAATAAGGCAGCTTGACGTACACAGCCTTTTATAAAGCAAAAATTTCAACTGCCTCAAACGCCCCCATAAAACATGTAGGCTTTATTTCGGCTAACACGATAAACAGTCACTCAAAAGACGGAACTGAAGCTGGCTGTGGTGGTGTACACTTTTAATCCCAGCATTTGGAAGGCAGAAGCAGGCGGATCTCTATGAATTCTGGGCCAGCTTGGGCTACACAGCAAGTGCCAGATTAGTCAGGTACACATAATACAATTCTGTCTGCAAAAACAAACAAAATCAAAACAAGCAAACATGGAGTCAGATTAGCCACTACGTGGCTCTTATTTACCGGTGTAGTGACACTTTCGCTTTGTCAACCCAACTGGATTTAGAGTCACCTTGGAGACACATATCTGGGCATGTCTGAATATAGTGGCACTATCCATGGATGGGGTTCTGGATTGAAGAAAAAGGAGAAATCGAGCTGAGCACCATCCTTCGTCTCTTTGCTTCCCAACGTGGACCAGACATGGGGCGTATGCCTGTACCCCTCAGCCTCCAGCTCCCTCTGCTGTGTCTTCCCTGCAGCAAGGG
Organism: Mesocricetus auratus; assembly: GCF_017639785.1. Classification (NCBI taxonomy): domain Eukaryota; kingdom Metazoa; phylum Chordata; class Mammalia; order Rodentia; family Cricetidae; genus Mesocricetus; species Mesocricetus auratus. The sequence goes on from NW_024429192.1 coordinate 83,213,163, forward strand.
ACAACATCCCTTCACACCACATGCTGAAATAAACCCTTCCTTCTTTAAGGATTCTATCATGGATTTTATCTCAACAATGGTAAAATAGCAAACCAACATGGGTGTGTACCTGTCATTTATAGAAGACAGTATATTTTTTATTCATTCAGCATAAACTTCTTCAAAGAAGAAACTGTCCCTTGTAAAGAGTTGGAGTCTAGATAAAACACAGCTAAGTTTTCTCTTGTTTGCTTGTTTTTGGCTCTGGGTACCAATTTTATACACCCAGGGACTGGTCCTATTAACCTACAAATGCACAAGGAATACTTGCTTTCCATGAAGGCCATTCTTCCTTTGTCAAGTTGTCTGTCTCTTAGGAGATATATTTAATTTACACTTATCTTCCTACTCCATCTTCTTGCTCCCCCATAACAGAAGCTGTGTTGTGGAATATTCCTTTACACTGTGTGAAGACATGTCTCTCTGATTGGTTTTAAAAAGAGCTGAATGGCCAATAGCTAGGCAGGAAGAGGTTAGGCGGGACTTCTGAGGACACAGAGGACTGGGGAAGCAGAAAGGGGGAGTCACCAGTCAGACACAGAGGAAATAGGACATGCAGGAGGAGAGGTAAAAGCAAGGAGTCAGAAAGCAACATGTAGACTAATAGAAATGGGCTAATTTAAGTTATAAGAGCTAGTTAGAAGCAAGCCTAAGCTAAGGCCAGGCTTTCAAAATTAATCAGAAATCTCCATGGCTTTATCTGGAAGCTGGCTGGCAGGACAGAGAAAGACTCATTACAAACCTGTAGCCATGCAACAAATTAAAAATAAGGACTTCTAAGTCGTGAGGGCTCTGTGAGCAATTGGACTAATTAACTGCAAATAATACAGCACAGGTGTAAAATCAGGAGTTTTCCAAGTTCCTCTGCATAGACAGCACCTTACAATCAGGGGATCATGAACTGAAATCCCTTACATTTCTGTCTATATTGAAAGCCCTATAGACCGATTGCAATTGCTTGACTATAACATGGGGTGAGAGAACAAATGTTACAGATTTCAAGACAAAATAATCTTGGGGCATCCTGGGCCTTTTTGTAGCCATTTACTATCCTTTATTTCCCTTTTTTCTTTTTAGTTCTTTTTTTTTATTTTTCAGTTTAAATTTAGATAAGAAACAAGGTTGCTTCACAAGTCAGATCCAGGTCCCTCTCCCTTTCCCTCCCCTCCTCCCGTGCCCTCCCTCCAACCACCCCATTATCCCCTCATTTCCCCAGGGAGGGTGAGGCCCTCCATGGGGGTGTCCATAGTCTGTCATTTCATATAGGGCAGGGCCTAGACCCTTCCCCAAGAGTTCAGGGTGAGAGTGCATCTCACATTGTTGGATGGGAGTCCAAAGTCCGTGTGTATACTCGGGATGGGTACTGATCTGCTGCCCAAGGCTCAATAGATTACCTAGGCCTCCTCACTGACACTCACATTCAGGGGGTCTTGATCAGTCCCATGCTGGATTCCCAGGCTGATGCCTGAGAGTCAAGAGTTAACCTTTGTCAGGTCAGCTGTTTCTGGGGGTTAAACCAGCCCAGTCTTAATCCCTTTGGTCATCAGTCCTCCCTCTCTGTTACTGGCTTTCTTGAGTTCAGCTTAGTACTTAACCGAGGGTCTTTTTAGTTCTTATTCATAGTCATGAACTTAACTCTGCAAGCCAGCTAGTCTTGGAGGGGAACCCAAAGAATTTCAACGAGAGTGGAGATTACAGGGTATTTCAAGCAGATGGTGTGGAGACACTCTCCTGAGCTACAGAAAGAATGGTGGGTCTGGTTGGTAAGATGCCTGAAAATCAAAAGAATTAGAGTTGTTCACAGCTGGAAATGGTGATGTTCTTACTGGTCTTGCTATTCTTGAACCCAGAACATTCCATGGCTTCCATGATGTTCATGCCTTCTTTCACCTTCCCAAAGACCACATCTGCCATCCAGTCATGGGGAAAAAAAGAAAAACAAGCCAACAAACAGCACCCCCCAAACAAAACTGGGAACCATTTGTGTTTGGTTCAGCATTTGCCATGGACAAGATGCCAGGATATGTATTCTTCAGGATGAAATTCTCATCCTCAAATTCCTCCCTACAGACAGACCTGCCACCAGTGCCACCTTGGTGTGTGAAGTCACCACTTTGGCACATGAATCCTGGAATAATTCTGTGAAAAGAGGGACCCTTATATCTAAATCCTTTCTCTCCAGTGCTCAGACACAAACGTTTTCTACTGTCTTTGGAACTTTGTCTGCAAACAGCTTGAAGGAGACACCTCAACATCGGCTGAGATGTCAAAGAACACAGTGGCATTGAACATGGCTGCAGGAAGAGGCAACAGGGGACAGCAGCGCCTACAAAACCTGCTTCCCTTTTTTAGTCTTCATTTTTGAGACAGGATCTCATGTCGAGACTTCCCTCAAACCCCTTATGTAGCGGAGTCTGGCTAAGATCTTCTGCCTTTGCCATGGAAGTGCTGAGGTTACAGCATGTGGTGCCCCATCAGGTTTATACAGGGTTGGGGATCTAACCCAGGGTTTCATGTGCAGACTAGGCGAGCACTCCACCAACTGAGCTACATGCCCTGCCCCCATCTTTATTTTTATACTTAGTTTAACATTCTCAGGCTTGTTATGTAGGCTCTTTACAGTGCATTATTATGTTCAGCTTACCTCTAGCTGCCACCAACCCTGAAGCTAAGAGTACTGTAACATTGAGCCCATGGAAGAGATTGAGTCTTCCTGCCATGTGCCTCTTACCCGACATTCCCACCAAAGGCACTCTGCTAAATCCATCGATTTATGGCTTTCTCTTGTCCTGCAACTATAAAAGTCCACAAAAGGCCAGTGAGATGGCTTGGTGGGGAAAACACTTGCTGAGCAAGCCTGGCCACATGAGTCTGATGCTTGGAATCCATGTAAAGCCGAAAGCAGAGAACTAACTCCACAAAGCTGTCCTCTGGCCTCCAGAAGAATGCTACCCATACATGCATCATACACATGAACGAACGAATAATAATTCTAAAAAACATCGCAACTGGTTTCAAGGTGGACCATGCATTTATGCAGTGAATCTGAGCATTGTTGGGCAATGTTCATTTATATTTGGCTCAGAATAAACTATTTCCTTTAAGGCAGTGTTTACTGTCCACTGGGTCAAATACATAAACCACCACAAGAGAACAAGACAAGGACTGGATTGCCCACTTACAGTAGGACCTGGGTACTGGCTGCTTCATAATTTCTGCCGGGGCAGGGGCAGCTGTCTGACTGGATGTGGGGTTCAGGGCAGTTCTTTATAAGTTGCATCTTCACGGCAAAAAGACTTGTCCAATTGCCATCGTTCCTTCTTGCAGTGTCATCTTGGGTGCAGGACATATGACCCTGACCTAGGCCTGGTCATGGAGACTCTGGAGTAGACGTGAGACTTTCTACAGAGGGGACACGGCAGAGGCAGCACTCCATGACCCCACCTCTATGAAGGATACAGACTTAGCTGCAGAGGCTGGAGAGATGGTTTAGCCTAAACCACTGTGCTGTTCTTACTGAGGACCTGAGCCCAGTTCCCAGCACCTACATCAGGGAGCATACAATTCCAGCCCCAAGAGGACCTGCTGTCCTCTTCTGGCCTCCAAGGGCACCTGCATGTATATATTGAAACAGAAAACCACGTAATTGAAATATATATTTTTTTAGGATTTAAATTGTTCTTCAGACCCACGAGGCGCAAGAGAACCTAATCCTCAGTTATTTACAACAAAAAGCCCTCGAGAAACTGCCAACACTTCATACCTGGGCCATGGCTCAGGAACATGTACCTACGTATATATATGTATATTATATACATTTTACTTTGTTGTTCACCCTTAAAGAAAGGAGTAGGACGCCCAACCAGTCCCATGCACTCTAGCGCTGACATGTGGCGGCCTCACCAAAGTGACAGCAGCTGTTCAGACACAGCCTCCCAACGCGCGCTAAGCTCTGCGCCTGCGCCCGCCACCTGCGCGGCCGCGCTGCGCAGGCGCCCTGGCCACTTCCGGGATCTGTCAGCCGCTCCCTCTGGGCCTCCCTCCTCCGTCCGCGCCCGCCGGAGCCTGTTCGCGTCGACTGACCAGAGTCCGCGAATCGTCCGCTCCGGCCCTCCGGACCGCCCCGACCCCAGGTAAGGGGCTGCAGGGCCGAGCGCCTGGCCCGGGTCGCCTCCATTTATCGCATCTTCTATGGGACGCGGGGGCGGCGGGCCCGGGGCACTTAGGCACCGGGTCTCGACCTGAGGGGGCCGGCATCTCCGATCTTCGTGGTGACCCCTGAGTCCCTGGTGTCCCCATACACACAGATCGAGCGTTTCTGAGCTGCCCTCCATCTCGGATGAGAGAATAGACAGCTTGGCCTCTGACACCCCCACAGAACCATTTGGCCCCCCACTGTGAGCATTTACCACAATCTGTAACATTGATTTAGACGGGCGGTCTCCCCCGATGGCTTGTCTTGAGTATCTGTTCATGTCTTCAACGTCTAGGATGTTGATTAGACCAGCCTGTGATCCGTCAGTTATTGGGGGACCCTACCCAACAAGAGAAAAGCCATCTTTGGAGTAACCTTAAGATTCCTCTGTTCTTGTCCCCTCCCCCGCCCAGTCAAGGTTGCACCTCCTATTCACTGCATAGAGTCCTTTGTGTAGGACCCCCAAAGTTCTCATTTGACTCTGCCACTTTGTCGGGTGACCCTGAGAAGGTTGCTTCTATGGTGCCTTGGTTTCCCCAGCTGCAGTAAGTAGATTCTTAGTCTACTTAGTTTTTATTAGGTCTAAGTGAGTTTATTTGCTTAAGTTGCTTACAGTAATTCCTGGCCCAGAGTAGCTGTTCAAATAGTATGAAAATAAAGGCTTCTTAGACATTCTACAAATGTCTGCCTTCCTTTCTTCTCTTCCTTCAGATTTGAAGACTAGCATTTATATATGTTTCTGGACTCATTCCAATAGTCAGCACTGTAGGGAACATGGTAGGCACTTAATAAGTTGTAGCTTAGGATCTCTTTATAAAGCCATCTGTTGTCATGCTGTGGCGTGGGAGTCTACTTGTTGCCCAATTTACTGAAATGACCTAGTTTGCGCCCTCTTTTATCAATTTCATTTAATCTTTTTTGTTTGTTTGTTTCTCAAGAGAGAGTTTTCTCTGTGTAACAGCCCTGGCTGTTCTGAAAGTCTTTGTAGACCTGGCTCACCTTGAACTCACAGAGGTCTACCTGGTTCTGCCTCCCAAGTGCTGGGATTAATGGCATGCGCCGCCACACTCAGCCAGTTTCACTTAATCTTTTTGTTTCCATGTTAGCTTTAGGATTTCGGGTCTCTAGACGTTACCAGTTTGGGGTGTTTGCACTGTTAGAGCGATTCTTGGTGGCTGCTTCCTACCACAGAGTGTCTGGGGGCCTTCTCCAGTTTATCTGATGTATCCACCTGGGGATCCCAGAAATTGTAAATCCCCTCAAAGGATGGGTGATAGTGTTTTGATCTAAATATCTAGTGTTCTGTCAAAACAGATTGGGTACAGGAAGTATAGAATGGTCTGATGGAGCCTGTTGGAACATTGGGAGGGTGTGGTGACCTTGTTGGAGTACCTGGTGTTGCTGGGTGGGTTGGGTAATGAGAGCGATTAGAAACTAGATGAATCACAGACTTGAAATTGACCCTAACAAGGAATGGAAATTCCAACTTAGATGAATTTGTCAAGCTCCGGTGGAGTGGGGCCAAGAAACCAACATATGTCGATGTTTTGAAGTTCAGAGGGTCTTTTTAGGGGTGTCCCCAAGCTTTGTGTCAGAGGAAGAAAGAAAACTAATTTACTGAGTTACAAGATGGCTCTACCATTAAAGGCTAGGCTTACAACCAAAAAGACCAGCGAACTAGCCTACTTAGAGATCAGTTTTGGGCTGGTTTTGGTTTGACATGCTTTTATGCACTATCTCATTTAATCCTCCTGAGATTAGTCTTGTGATGTCACTTGGAGACCTACATTACAGATGAAAAGTGACTTACCCAGCATCTCATTATATATGTGTCAAAGCCAAGATTCCAACTCAGGCCTCCTTGTCTCCAGAGCCCATGGCTAACCATCCTTTAAAATGACTCCACTTGAAAGCTGGGATTATAGTTGAGTTGGTAGAGCACTTGCATGGTGTGTAAAACAGTGCAGAGGTTGGCTCACCAGCACCACAGGAAGAAAAGACTATACTAAGTGGTAATTGAAGAGAGTGGGAAGCTATGGAGTCATCCTATTTCTTCAGTCCTTTTCATCCCTCAGTGCTAGACATGGACAACAGAAGCCTGTTTTTTGTTTGAGACAGAGTCTTAGTCCTGGTTGTCCTGGAACTCAAATCTTTCTGCCTCTGCCTCCTGAGTGCCTGGCAAAACCTGTACAGTCTATGTCATCACCTGTGGTGTTCCCTTTTCTCTTCTGAAGCCTTGTTAAGATCAAACATGACTTAATGTCAACTGCAATGTAGAGATTAAAATTATCAACATATGCATGAAGGTCTACCTTAGGTGCAAAATTCAGGCTTAAAATAGCCAAATGATTATAAAGGAAAGACTGTGTAGGCTTTCTCGACTGCCAGGCCCCAAACCATGACATGGAGACTTATTATTAGTTATGAATGGTCTGCCTTAGCTTAGGCTTGTCCCACTAGCCCTTATAATCTAATTCAACCTGTTTCTCTTCACCTACATTTTGCCTGAGGACTTTTTACCTTTCTTTCATTCTGTATGCCCTACTTTTTTGCTTCCTCTGTGTTTGGCTTGTCCCTAACGTCTCCCTCGCTCACTCTCCCCTTGAGCCAGGATTCCTACTCCTACTTATTCTCTCTAGTTAGCTCCGCCTATCCCTCTACTGCCTAGCTATTGGCCGTTCAGCTTTTTATTAGACCAATCAGGTGCCTTAGACAGGCAAGGTGAAACAGCAACACATCTTTACATCATTAAATAAGTGCAGCATAAACAAATATAATTTATCTTTACTTGCTAAACAATGCAGCATAAGCAAATGTAATACACCTTTACATAGTTAAAGTAATACTCCACAACAGACCTATCTGGGTCATCTTCATCATTGTCGTCTCCTCCCCCTCCTCCCCCTCCCCCTTTCCCTTTTCCCCCCTTCTCCTTCCTCCTTTTTTTTTTTTTCCAAGTCAGTATTTCTCTGTAGCTTTGGAACCTGGCCTGGAACTCTCTCTGTAGACCAGAGATCTGACTACCTCTGCCCTGCCTCCCGAGTGCTGGGATCAAAGATGTGTGCCACTACCACCCAGCTTTCTTTGACTTTTGAGATAGTCTCATGTAGCTCAGGCTGACTTTGTATTTGCTGTGTAGTTGAGGATGACTCTGAATTCCTGATCCCTTTGTCTCCAAAGTCTTGGATTTAACAGATGTGCACCACTACATCCACCAGATATCTTCACTCTTGAGTGGAGTGTCAGTTGAAGATAGATATCAGGTAGTTTTTAGTGTTTGACCTTTGGATTCCTTGAGCAGAGTGTTTCTTTTCCATGTCACAGGCACTCATAATTTTGCTGATTGGGTTCACCTGTTGTTTGCCTGTAGTGTCTAGTGTCTCTTCCGTTCATTTTCTGCTGGTGTTAGAATTCTTATCTAACTGGACATGGGGGCACATGCCTGCAATTCTTCCAGAGATCAAGAAGCTGAGGCAGGCCGGGTGATGGTAGCGCACACCTTTAATCCCAGGACTGGGGAGGCAGAGGCAGGCGGATCTCTGTGAGTTTGAGACCAGCCTGGTCTACAAGAGCTAGTTCCAGGACAGCCTCCAAAGCCACAGAGAAACCCTGTCTTGAAAAAAAAAAAAACAAAAACAAAAAGAAGCTGAGGCAGGAGAATTGTTAATTGGAAGCCAGCCTGGCTACTCTGTCATAAATGAAGAGACATTAATCACACAGCATTTAGGAGGCAGAGGTAGGAGGATCTCTATGAATTTGAGGCCATCCTGGTCTACATAGTGAGTTCCAGGCAGTCAAGGCTACATAGTGAGGAGAGAACATTTTATCCCAAACACATGATCAGTTTATCTCCTGATGGCTAAAATGTGATCTTACCTAAGACTATACTATTATCATAGCTAGGAAATTAAAATCATTTCATGCTGTTATATAATAATTGAGCTCAAATCAAATTTGTTACACAACACATGTCTTTTATGGTTATTTTTAAACATGCCAATTATAATCAACTGTCTTTTATGAAATTTGTCTTTCATAGCTCTTTTGAAATCTAGTACAGACTCTTCCTTCTGCTTCCCAAGTGCTGGGATAAACAGCTGTTGGCTACCATACCTGTCCATGTTGCCTTGTAAAATAACCTAGGCAAGTTGTTCTCTAGGGGGCCTCTCTAGGATTTTAAATTTAGCGAGAGAGAGACAGAAACAGAGAGTGTGTGAGTATGTGTTTGTTTGTGTGTGCATGCATGGGAATGTGCCAGGGCGTGCCCTGAAGTCAAGGATAGCCTTGGGTGTCAGTCCTCCCTTTCCACCCTGTTTGAGACAGAGGCCCTCTGGAGGGTCTCCTGTCTCCACCTATCTCCCTGTAGGATCACTGAGACCACAGAGGCATGAGCTTCTGTTTCCAGCTTTCCTTGAAGTTTTGGGGATCGGAGCTCAGGTCATCTGTCTTGTATAATGAGCACTTTAATCGCTGAGCATCTCCAAAGACCTCCATCAGTTTTGACTTCATTTCTTGGTATTACTTAAGGACTCCTCACTTTATCTCCCGTAAACTGAAACTGAGATCCAGATCTCGATTGGATTTAGAGTAAATAAGTAAATATGTTCCACATATTTACTTCATAGCTTCTTAACTGGGTTGATCATCTCCCAAGGTTTATTTAGAATGGTCCTGTAACTTCTTGTTATACAGACAGACTGACTGACCGACTTTTAAGACAGAGTCTTACTGTGTATCCCAGACTGTCTTGGAACTCACTATGTAGATCAGGCTGGCCTTGAACTCCCAGAATTCCTTTTGCCTCTCTGCTCAGACTAAGGCTGTGTTCTACCTCATTTGGTAGGTTTGTTTTTATTTTAAAATTATTTGTATTGTATGTCTGTGGGGTTATGTCCTTGTGAGTGCAGATGCCTGTGGAGGCCAGAAGAAGATACCAGATCCCCTGGAGCTGGAGTTACAGGTGGTAGTGAGCTGCTCATTGTGGGTGCTGGGACTTAACTTGGATCCTCTGTAATAGCAATGTGCATTCTTAACTGCTGAGCCATTTCTTCAACTCCCATTCTTTTTCCTTTTTCTTTGCTGGGGATTGAACCTAGGGCCTTCCACATTCTAGGCAACCACTATATCATTAGGCTACATATAGCCCTACTCCTTTCCACCTTGACTCTCTGTTTTGTTCTTACAAGTATCGTGGTGTAGATGACAAGTTATGTGCTGGTCATGGTCCGGGAGGACTGTTGGGTTAGACTGCTCTGCTCCTGTCTGTAGTTGCAGGTTTGATCACTTAGTCAAGGTGGTGACGACCCGATTTCTTTATTATGAAGGCGTGTTTCCTTGTAGTTAGTTAAGTCTTGTGTGGAGTGGTAGTTTGAGACTGACTATCCCACTCACTCCTTCACAATCTTTAACCTGTGATTTGAGAGTTCATTGATGACCCTTGAGAATAGATTCTACACTGGTGGTTACAGGGCTGGGTCTATTTATGGGATTAGTTTTTTACTGAAATTGAGTCTTGTTTAGTGGGAGATCAATATTGTATCTATCCCCAAATACTTTGGGTTCCTCTGACAACTTAAACACTTATTGTATTTTCTTTCCTCTTGCTCATTACAGCTTTCTGACCTTTGAAAACACTTAGGAATCATGTCTCTGCATCAGTTTCTGCTAGAACCAATCACCTGTCATGCCTGGAACAGGGATCGTACCCGTAAGTGTGCTTTGAATTTGCTGCTGCTTTTGGGTTGTGGTGGGTGTGTGGATGCCAGAGGTCCATGTCAGGTGTCTTCCTTAATTGCTCCTCACCACCCTTTGTTCTTTTTGAGACAGGGTCTCTCACTGCACTTGGAGCACTTCATTTTGGCTCGACTGGCTTGCCAGCGCCATTGAGTGCCAGGTGTCCTCCTGTCTACACCCCCACCACAATGCAGAGATCATAGACATATGCTGCTACCCCCAACTTTTACATGGATTTGGGGCATCAAATTCAGATCCTCCTGCTATTATGGCAAATACATACCGACTGAGCTGTATCTACAGCCTCTAATTTGGCTTGCGTGCATGCGTGTGTGCGTGCGTACATGTGTGTGAAACAGCATTGACTCCAGTATCTCTCCAATGCTAGACAAATACTCTGTCATGGAGCTACATCTTTGACACCCCCACCCTTTTTAGTACTTTGGTGCATCTCACATGTAGGCATTTTTAGAATTTACATATCTCAAGTCTTGTGAAAAAATATAAAATTTACCCTTTTAAAATATATAAATCTGAGCTGGGTGTTGGTAGCACACGCTGTCAATTCCAGCACTCGGGAAGCAGAGGCAGGCGGATCTCTGCAAGTACCAGGACAACCTCTGAAGCAATACAGAGAAACCGTGTGTGTGTGTGTGTGTGTGTGTGTGTGTGTGTGTGTGTGTGTGTGTGTGTATAAATCTGGTATTCACTGAGCTATGCACTAGTTATTTTGTCCAATTTCAAATTTCAGATTGAGTCTTCTATTTTTTTGATGTTTCTCTGTGTACCCCTGGCTGTCCTGGAACTCACTCTACAGACTAGGCTGACCTTTCCTGAGTGCTGGAATTAAAGGTGTGGGCCACCACTAACTGGCTCAGATTGAGTTTTCTTAATATGAAAAATCATAAATTGAAATGTTTAGAGATCCAAAAATTTTTGAATACCAACATGATAGCCAAAAATTTTGCATTTTGACTAGTTATCGTACCTCATGGCTGAAATCCCAGCACTTGGAAAGCTGATGCAGGAATTCAGGACTTGCCTGAATTACTGAGTGAGAGTCTGCCTATGAAAAAGAGAAGAAGCTGGGACCTAGCTCAGTGGTAGATCTTTGCAGTCCTGATTCTCTGGATTCAAACTCCAATGTGGCAGGTAATAACAGTGGTGTTAACAGTCCTGCTTACTTCTTTCCCTAGAGATCGCCCTTAGCCCCAATAATCACGAAGTGCACATCTACAAGAAGAATGGGAGCCAGTGGACTAAAGCTCACGAGCTGAAGGAACATAACGGACACATCACAGGTAATGCAGCTGCTGACTCAGTGTGCTGTTTCCAAATGAAGTGCTCTCCTGTGTAAGAAAAGAGCCTCACCAAGTTAAGTGGGCCTTTGCATTTCAAGCCCCATAGAGTCACTGAGTTTGCTTCCCTCCCTCCCTCCCTCCCTCCCTCCCTCCCTCCCTCCCTCCCTCCCTCCCTCCCTCCTGCCCTCCCTCCCTCCTAGGTCTTTTGAGACAAGGTCTTTCTATGTATCCCTGGCTGTCTTAGAACTCACTATGTAGACCAGACCTACATAGAACCACTATGTAGGTTCAGACTGGTCTTGAACCTACAAATATCTCCCTGTTTCTGCCTCCTGAGTCCTGGAATTAAAGGCACCTGGCTAAGTTGTTCAGTATTTTGGATAGTCGTTTGGGCTCCTAAAACAACACAAAGGAAGATGTGTTCCACAACAAAGACAGTCAGCCTGAAATCTCCTTGGTGCTCACACTTCACAGGGTCTAGCTCTGGCTTTCCTGGTTCATCCCATTTGCAGAGCAGGTTCCGAGCTCTCCATATATTACCAGAGTGCTGTATAACACCTGGCCCACGAGAATCATAATGATTAGTTGCTATTTTCTCTCTACCCCTTTGAACTTGAACCCATTTTCTCATGGCTTCTTTTAGATCTGTAGAACATGGACAAGTCAACTATACCTCTAGCAGATCTAGGATTAACAGTGTTCTCAGTCCTTAAATATTTGCGGGGTGGGGGGCACCTGAAAAATTATAGCCTGTCAGCATTTCATAGAACAGAGTTCTAGGGTATTCTCTGAGTTTATTCCTTAGTGTTAAGTACTTGATCACCACTACTTTTTTTTTTTTTTTTTTTGGGTCAGGGTCTCATGCTCTAGATGTCCTGGAACTCTATGTAGACCAAATTGGTCTTGAACTCATATAGATCTGTCTGTCTCTTCCTCCTGTGTGCTGGGATTAAAGTTATGTGCTACCACACTTGGCTGCTCAGCTGGTTCTTAAAAATATTTTTATGGGTTGAGAAGACAACTCAGTGGATAAAATGTGAGGACTACAGTTCAGATCCTCAGATCCCACAGAAATGCTGAGCAGGCTGCTGCCCATAATCCTAGCTCTCAGAAGGAAGGAGTCGGGGATCTCCAGCACAAGCTAGGTAGTTAGACTAGCAGGAACTGATGAGCTTTGAGTTCAGTGAGATCCTGCCTCAACAGATAAAGGTAGAGAATGATCAAGAAAGACACCTGATGACAACTCTGGGCCTCCACAGACATGTGGGAATGTGTGCAAAGACTTATGCAACAACAAAGCAAACCCAAAACTGTTTTATTATAGAAATCCTAAGTGATTAAAAATAAAATAAAGAAGCAGCAGCAACAGCTAGGCATGGAGGCACCTATAATCCAACACTAGGAGGAAGAGGCAGAAGGATCAGGAGTTTAAAAGTATCCTCAGCTTCATAGTAAATTCAAGGCTGGCCTGGGCTTCTTGACACCTTGTTCCAAAAGAAAACACAAAAATCCCCAGTTCTGTTTTAGCTGGCTTCTTAAGGATCCTAAGTCCTCCCAACACTTGGGAGGAAACCAACAAGCCTACTGTTATCCATGCCCAGGTCTCACTGCCAATACCCCAGTCATTTGTCATTGGCCAGGTGCAGCAAGTGACCTGTACCTCACTTGCAGGTATTGACTGGGCCCCTAAGAGCGACCGCATCGTCACTTGTGGGGCAGACCGCAACGCCTATGTCTGGAGTCAGAAAGATGGCATCTGGAAGCCCACCCTGGTGATCCTGAGGATTAACCGAGCTGCCACTTTTGTGAAGTGGTCCCCACTAGAGAACAAGTTTGCTGTGGGGAGTGGGGCCCGGCTCATCTCTGTTTGCTACTTTGAATCTGAAAATGACTGGTGAGCAACACTGTGCCCTGTCTTGTTTCTCTCTGTATAATTCACGCTTAGATGTCTGTGCTCTTGGGACCCTGTTGAGGCTCTGTGCTTAGCTGCAGTGACCCCTTTCTGGACCAGAAAGTGGTTTCTCTCTCTGAATTCCTCCTCCCTGAATAAATGTTCATCCTGTGCACACAACTTAGTTTCCACATATTTTGATCTTCCCTTCCCTTCCCCTCCCCACCTTATTCCCCTATTTCCTTTCTTCTGTTATTTCCTCCCACCCTTCATTGTTTCCTTCAGTTCCTTCATTTTCATCCTTCCCTTTCCAGCCCCCAACTTTTCTTGGTTGAGCTTCAACCACAGTAACTGTTTACTGTGTGTATTCATTGAGAGATTGTCCCCTGTGTAGGTTAATTAGACGTTACTTCGGTCTCAGATGTGGTCTTTGAAAATAAGCTGTATATTCAGTGAAGTTTCATCAGGCCATGTGTGGTGCAAACACCTGTAATCCTAGCTTTCAGAATTTGAGACCAGTCTGGACTACGTAGCAAGTTCAAGATCAGTCTGAACTATGAATAGGAAGCTCTTGTCTAAGAGAGTAAACATGTGGACCACCCTTCATCAGGAGCACCTGTGCATTGTAGGTAGCCCCTAAAATAGGACTCAGGTGGACATCAAAGGACATCAGATAAATCATTAGAACATTAAAAATAATTGTATTTATGGGACTTGCTTCAATAAATGTAATTAACATTTTTTTGTTTGTTTGTTTGTTTTTTGAGACAGAGTTCTCTGTATTGTTTTGGAGGCTGTCCTGGAACTCACTCTGTAGACCAGGCTGGCCTCGAACTCACAGAGATCCGCCTGCCTCTAGGATTAAAGGCATGCACCATCAATACCCGGCTGTAACTAACATTTCTTATAGATCCCAAAATTTAAACTGTATTTATAAATGTGTAGATTAGCTATTTGATTTGAAGTGGGTTTATTGGGATGTTTGTGAGGACAGTGTAAACTCGTTTTTCTTTTCTTAGGTGGGTGAGCAAGCACATTAAGAAGCCGATTCGATCCACGGTCCTCAGCTTGGACTGGCATCCCAACAACGTTTTGCTGGCTGCAGGCTCATGTGACTTCAAGTGCAGGTGGGGATAAGTGAGCACTGAGACTTGAGCTGCCCGTTTGTTTGTTTTGTTTGTTTGTTTGTTTGTTTGTTTTTTGGGGTTTTTCGAGACAGGGTTTCTCTGTAGCTTTGGAGGCTGTCCTGGAACTCACTTTGTAGACCAGGCTGGCCTTGAACTCACAGAGATCCGCCTGCCTCTGCCTCCGGAGTGCTGGGATTAAAGGCGTGCGCCACCAACGCCCGGCCGTTTGTTTGGTTTTAAGAGGTGTCCACAGGCTTCCTTTCTTTGCAAGGCTCCATAATAGCACTGTGAAGGACTCAATAATGAAGGGAACTTGTAGGCTGGAAAAGGAGCTGGGGGCGGGGGTGTGACTCAGCAGGTGGAGTGCCTGTGTAGCTTGCACAAAACCCTGGGTCCCATCCCCCAACACTGTGTAAGCCAGGCATGATGCTGTATGCCTGTAACCCTAACACTCTGGATGTAGAAGCAGGGAGATCAGAAGTTCAAGGTCACCCTTGGCTACATAGTGAGTTTGAGGCCAGTATAGTCTCAAGAGAAAGAGGGAGGGAGGGAGGGAGGGAGAGAGAGAGGGAGGGAGAGAGGGAGGGAGGGAGGGAGGGAGGGAGGGAGGGAGCATGGGAGGGAGGAAAGCAAGTGAGCCAGTGAACTGATGCACAGTGATTGATGAAAAGAACAAGTAGCAATGGATATGATGGACTTGGCCCTGGGGTCAGCAGGGGCTGCAGCAGGTCAGTTGACACAGCAAGTCATCCAGGCCAGGGCTCTTTAGGCAGAGTGTCAATAGTTCCAAGGGTAGTAGTAACCTGTGCTGTGTCTGTTTCTTTCTTTCAGCCTGTTTTTTTTTTGTCATTTTTTAAAATAGATTGATTTTATTTATCTGTATGCATGTATGTATGTGTGTCTGGCAAAGGCCAAGAGAGGATGAAAGATTCCCCAGGAGTTGTGAGCCCCTGATACTATCAAGTGCTGGGAGCCCAACTCCAGTTCTTTGTGAGAACTGCAAGTGCTCTTCACCACTGGGCTATCTCTATAGCCCCATTCCTCAGGTGTTTTGTTTGTTTGTTTTGTTAAGATTTATTTATTATGTATACAATGTTCTATCTGCATGTATGTCTGCAGGCCAGAAGAGGGCACCAGATCTCATTACAGATGGTTGTGAGCCACCATGTGGTTGCTGGGAATTGAACTTAGGACCTCTGGAAGAGCAGCCAGTGCCCTTAGCCACTGAGCCATCTCTACAGCCTGCCTTTCTTGACCACAGTTTCAGTTCCTCATTTTGTGTCCCAGGCCACAGACTGCAGAATACAGAGTGAACCTGAGATGAACCAAAGGCTCCTGAATGGTGTACTGCTGAGCTGTTACTGACTGTCCTTACAATTAAATTGTTTTGTCATTGGCCTGAGGCTAGAGGGAACACAGCCTTGCAGCTAAGAGATTTAAGAATCAGACCATGGAATTGCTTTTTAAAAGTTGTTCTTTGCCGGGCAGTGGTGGTATACACCTTTAGTCCCAGCACTTGAGAGGCAGAGGTAGTCAGATCTTTGTTAGTTCGAGGCCAGCCTGGTCTGTAGTGTGAGTTCCAGGACAGCCATTGCTGTTACACAGAGAACTCTTGTCTCAATAAACTGAATCCCAGCCGGGTGATGGTAGCACACACCTTTAATCCCAGGACTCGCGAGGCAGAGGCAGGTGGATCTCTGTGAGTTCGAGGCCAGCTTGGTCTACAGAGCAAGTTCCAGGAAGCCTCCAAAACAATACAGAGAAACCCTGTCTCAAAAAAACAAAACAAACAAACAAAAAAACTGGATCCCCCACCCCAAAAAAGAGATTAAAAGTTGTTCTTCATCAGGGCCTTTTCCCCTTAGCAAAAAAAAAAGCAAATATTACTGTTTTGTGTTGACTCTTTGATGGCAGAGTTGAGACACATCCATGTTCAGTACTTATGTGGAAAATTTCCAGAAAACCTGGCCAGAGATTTATATTTAGGAATTCAGGGTTTAATTACAGATCAAAAAGCAGAGCAGGTGTTACTCAGTGGTGGAGTGCTGGCCTAGAATCCCTCAGTGGGGAACTTGGAGGTGTGGCGTAGCAGCAGCAGAGTGTTTGACTGGAATTCTCCAGTCAGTGTGAGGGCCTGGAGGCGTGACTCAGTGGTAGAGCACTTGCCTGGCATGTAGCAAAGCCCAGGGTTCAATCCTTAGCACTGCAAATAAAGAAAAAGCTAAGAAAAAAAAGATGGAGTTATGGTAGTCTTAGGGACTTTGTGATCTGTTATTTCTTCAGAGTCATCATAGCTCCCTTGGGAAACAAGACGAGATAGCACTGCCTGGATGTGTTGGCAGGTGCTTACAACACAGGACAAGCTCACACCCTCCACCCCTCTAGATCCTCACTGCCACTGTCATCTGTAGTTGGTCTTAGGGGACCAGAGTTCTTTTAGGGAGTCTTGAGGTTGTTTCCTCCTCCTAGCTAGGTTACCTTGGACTTCTGGTCTTCTGCCTTAGCGTCCTGAGGGCTGGAGTTTGGGGCAGGTACCACACACGCTCAGATGTTTTCTAAAGACAGGAAGGGTCAGGAGAGACTAGAAGGCAGGTTCCAGTTGTTCTTTATCCCTAAAGCACATTACATACAGCTGTGGGGAACTAGAGTCAGGGAATTGGAAAAAGACTGAGAACATTGACTGTGATAGAGCCAAGTTTTATTTATCTCTGTGTATAGGTGCCTGTGTGGAGATGAGAGTCAGCCTTACTTACTGCCCTCTCTACCTTATTTTTTGAGACAAGGTCTCTCACTGAACTGGTGTTTTTTGTTTCAGCTAGACTGCCTGGCTAGTGAGCCTCCAGGGTCTGTCTCTGCTCTGCCCAGTGCTTGGGGCTGCCATAACCAGCTTTTTATGTGGGTGATGAGGATCCAAACTTTCCTCATGGTTGTTCAGCATGCACTTCACTGATTGACCATCTCCCTGGCTCCCCAACTCCCTCTGCCCCTTTTGGGGAGACATAATCTTACTATGTAATCCTGACTGGCCTTGAACTCAAAGACATCGTCCTGTCTCTGCCACCTGAGTGCTGAGATTAAAGGTGTGCACTTCTCAGTTTACC